>NC_059176.1:47075163-47302372 GCF_019923935.1 Bubalus bubalis
GCCAGTAGTGTGGCAGAGGCTGGAAGGAATTGAAGGAGGCATCGATCCCTGACTGATGGGAGGGGAGGCTTCCAGAGCCGGGTGGGAGAACTGGCCTGGCCTCAAGGAGGACCAGCTCTGCCCAGAGGGAAGAGGAGGGGAAAGAGTAGATGGAGATGTTTGAGAGCTGTGGAGATTTTGATCTAAAGCCTTTATTGTCTGTGAGAGACAAGTAGTGAAGCTGCTAGGGCAAGGATGGTGGGAATCTGAGGAGCACCAAATACAGCAAATAAAGCCAACCACTCCTGGCGGGGTAGCGGTCTTGGGGACAAGAGGGCCAAGGATGTAATTGAAGAGCAGCTGAAGGCGTGCACGTGAGGGGCCTCAGCTAGGCATGGAGGAAGTAGAGATAGGAGAATGCCAATAGGAAGGAAAACATCAAGGACTTGGCCATGGAAAGACAGGTGAGGATCAAGACGGTGGGGATCAGAGTGGGAAGGGGGTGAACACGATTGTTAAGGAGGAGGAGTTTTGAGGGGGCAGAGGTTCAGTTGTGGCCTGAGGGGGAAGTGAGAGATGCCTCACCTGTGTCTGGATCCGCTCTCCTGCCTGCCAGTCCCCTGCCTGCAGACCGGGACTTGGCTCTGTCCCTAGCCCCTGCCCTCCTCCACCACGTGAGTCCTTGTCTCTGAGCAGCAAAGAGGAAACCAGAGCCTCCCTCCTGCCAGTGTCCGGTTTCTGAGTTTCGGGGCGGGCCCTCTGGTGACAGGGACAGGTACCCCCAGCTCCCCGGTCAGCTCAGTCTCATTTCGAAGCAGGATCTGGTGCCCTGATGCAGCGATTCCTGCAGCTCCCAGGGGCAGCAATGAGGCCAGGGGGCAGAGAGGCCGATCAGGAGGCTGCCAGCCCTGTGCTGGCCCCCGAAGGCGGGCCCCCACCCTGGTACCAGGCCCTGCAGCCAGAGGAGCTTCGGTGGCTGCAAGCCCCAGAAGAAGACACGACCCCAGAAGAGTCCCTGGAAGGACCTTGCCCAGAGCCTGGCCAGGGCCAGGGCCAGAGCCAGAGCCAGCCATTACGGTACAGAGGAGCCCTCAGACTCTCTCCCCCAGGCAGATAGGAAGGCCAGGGATGGGAAGCTGTCTCTTCCAGCAGGAACCATTTAAGTCCCACCTCTTTAGCAGGAGGACTGGACTGGCATTTAGTGTGCAGGAGTGGGGCGGGCGTGGGAGATGTTATGGGGACTGAGAGTTTAAGTGGGGGGAAATGAGCCTAACTCCTAACTCCCTGGTAGCTCTGAGGAGAGGAGGACAGTAAAATATTTGAGGATGGAATAAAACTTCTGACCTTTTCCTCTCCCCAGGTCCTGGCTAGGTGAAGGTTCCTGATGAGGTTTGGAGACAGGATAAGAACAGGATAGTTTGACCACCATCTCACATCTAGTGGAGAAGGCAATGGCACCCCACTCCAGTACTCTTGCCTGGAAAATCCCATGGACAGAAGAGCCTGGTAGGCTGCAGTCCATGGGGTCGCTGAGTCGGACACGATTGAGCGACTTCACTGTCACTTTTCACTTTCATGCATTGGAGAAGGAAATGGCAACCCACTCCAGTGTTCTTGCCTGGAGAATCCCAGGGACGGGGGAGCCTGGTGGGCTGCCGTCTCTGGGGTTGCACAGAGTCGGAGACGACTGAAGCGACTTAGCAGCAGCAGCTCCCATCTAGTGGGTTGGAACTTGGATGGTGAGGGGAAGGGGGTTGTATATCACATGAAGTGAGTGTATCCAGCCTCAAATGCCAGGTTTTACCTTCCTCCCATCCCACCTGCTGGCCACAGTCACCCACAGAGTCCCTTAGGTCAGGCCAGGGCTCGGGTCACAGTGAGAGCCTTGTAAAGGGATCTGACTCCAGGAGATGAATGTTTCATGGCCTTGGAGTATTGCTATGTATCTCTCCCTTCCTCTCCATCTTGGGAACATTGGCTGGTGGGAGCGAAAGTGAGGGACCCAGGGTGGTCAGACCTCAGGTGGGGGCTGCTGTGTGCTAGTGAGCAGCTGACAGTCTTGCCTGTGCTCTGTCCCCACAGCCCCTCTCTTCCCTTGATTCCCCTCTCCTAGGGTCCTGGACCCTCCCAGGAGCCTGGAAGGTGGGTACTAGGCTGGGAGGGCAGGATCTGTGTGGGTGCCCAGCACCACCCTGGGTGTGGGCACTTGACATGGGCTTGTGGCATCTGTAGGGGCGGTGAGGACGCCTGGGTGTGAGGAAACCTGCTGCAGAGAATTCCTGAAGTTAAAGGGCCCCAGAGTCAGCTCCAACTGGTGCCTGTCTGACCCCTAAGGAGGTCAGAGGATCTGTGAGGCTGGATATATTTGATCTTAGAAGCCTAAATTTATCATCAGGAATCACACATAGGAGTCCACAGGCCATTTTGGCGAATGGGATTGGAGTGACGCAGTTTTGTCAAAAAGCTGTATGTGTGCGTGATGTGGGTGGTGTGTGTGTGTCTGTGGAGGGCCATGTGTGGGTGTGCATGTCTAGATGAGGGTGTGGGGAGGTAGAGAGGGCTTGTGGTGGGTGTATGTCTGTGGGTGTCTGTAGGCCTTTGCAGGTGAGTCATGTGGGTCCACAGGTGTGTGGGTTTATGTGCTGAGTGTTTCTGTGGGAAGTGTATGTGTGGTATATGTGTCTTTGTATGTTTCTTGGGGATTATGGGTGTGTCTGCAGGGGGTTTGTTGAGTGTGTGTGGGCTTATGTAAGAACTGTATATATCTGAGGGATGTAAGTGTGTCTTTGGGGGTATGAGTATGTCTCTGGGGTGTAGGTGTGTCTGTGGGGATAGATGTGAGCGTATATTGGTGGTACCAGTGTTTGTTTGATGGGGCATTGGGGTGATGGGGATCTGCGGGGGTGAGCTGACTGTGTGGAGGTGTGTACAGAGGATCCTGGGGCGCGTGAGGTGCGTTTGTGTATTGGGGAAGGTGGTGCCCAGCTCTGTCATTCTCCCCACACCCTCTGTGCTGCCCAGGCCCGGCCAAATGGTCTGAACCTTTGTCTACACCCATCTGTCCTGAGTTCAACATGCCTAGGACTTGACCACCTGGTTTGTGTTTGGGAGAGGGACAAGGTGGTTGTCTTTTGACCCTCACTTGGCAATAGGCAGTAGAAAATGTCCTCTGGTTTGGGGGGACATCTTCCTGAATGGAAGATGTTCGTTCTGTTTTTTTTTTTAACTGAAGTATAGTTGATTTACAATGTTGTATTAGTTTCTGCTGTATAGCAAAATGATTTAGAGATACATACACACACAAACACACATACATATATTTTATTATTTTTTTTCATTTTCTTTTCCATTATGGTTGATTATAGGATATTGAATCTAGTTCCCTGTGCTATACAGTAGGGCCTTGTTGTTTATCTGTTTATATATAGTAGTTTGTATCTGCTAATCCCAAACTCCTAATTTATCCCTCCTCTACCCCCTTTCCCCACTGGTAACCGTAAATTTGTTTTCTATGTCTGTGAGTCTGTTTCTGTTTCATAGATAAGTTCATTTGTGTCATATTTTAAATTCCACATATAAATGATATCACATGGTATTTCTCTGACTTACTTCACTTAGTGTGATAACCTGGTTCATCCATGTTACTGCAAATGGCATTATTTCATTCTTTTTTTTATGGCTGAGTGGTATTCCTGAATGGAGATGTTCTAGATCAATATGTGTGGGGCTGGACATCTCCAACCCTCATCCAACAGCTAGCAGGTCCTCTGTGTTCTGGAAATCATCATCTTTCTACTTTGCTTCCCATCAAAAATGTCTTCACGAGAGATACTTGTAAAATCCTGGGAACATCAGTTTCTTAGCACTCCTCCTGTCTTTTCTGATTTTATCTGTTAAGCATGCTCACATTTCTGCAAAACGCAGCCCTGTGACTAGGTGTCTGTTACGTCAGGTTCTTTCCTTGCTCTCAGCATTTATCACTTACTCATGTCTCAGCATCAGCACTAATCACACTTGCCTCTTTATGACTGCTAGCATGCTCTTCCCTCTCCTAAAATGGCTGCATCTATTTTCTGATTTTCTATTGCTTCTCGGTGTTTCACTTCCATGACTGACTTTGCACACACTGCTTTTTAATTCCTGCCGTTGGTAATACCTCTCCTGGCAGGGTTCTCCTGCCTGGGTCAAAGCTGTGGTTTATCTGAGTATCATCTGGGAGGTCAGAGCATATACAGGTCTCCATTCACAACTGCTCATCATGTTTTGGAACTGCCTGGACAGTATGAGAGCATCTGTGGTCCCGTAGCTCTGTTAGCTGTGTAGAGACACATTTTTCCATGAGCTGATTTCGCATTTCTCTGCTTGCTTCTTTGGCCATCAGCCGCTGGGCCTCTGAGTATGCTTGGGCAGGTTGCTCACTGCTCAAGGGCACATGGCCAAGGAATGCCAGACCACGCTCCACTCACCGACTGGGGAGCAGCAGGTCAGGGCTGTGTCTACCTGGAGGGGCAAGGGGATGGCAGGTGGGCAGCCCTGACAGTGAATCCTGAATATAGACCCTAAGCTTATATCAATGCTTTATTTTTAATATTAAACTTGTATTCACCATATCCCAAATATTTTCCTTTCTGTTGCTATTGTGGGCTGAATTGTGTTCTCATATGTTGAAGCCCTAACCCCCAGTACCTCAGAATGTGACTGTGTTTGGAGACAGTCTTTTAAGAGGTGATTAAGTGAAAAGGAGGTCATTAGGGCGGGTCCCAATCCAATACGATTCACTTGTTATGAGAAGAGGAAACACAAAGGGAAGACCATGTAAAGATAAGGGAAGACAGTCATCTGCAAGTCAAGAAGACAGGCCTCAGATGAAACCAGCCGTGCTGACACCTTGATCTCAGCCTTCTAGCCTCCTGAATTGCAAGAAAATAGGCTGAGCTGGTTAAGCCACCCAGTCACTCTGTGGTACTGTTACAGCAGCCCTAGTGAACAAATACAGTTTTGCCTTGTTTTTTTTTTCTTAAATTTATACACAAGAGTTAAAAAAAAAAAAAAAAAACCTAGCATCTTATTACTGATAATTTTATGACCTCGAAAATTAAAATTTCCCCCTCTTCCATACATTAAAATAATTTTTTAAAATGATTCATCTACTTTCGTCTGTGGTGGGGTCTTTGTTGCAGGACGCAGTCTTTCTCTGGTTGCGGCGAGTGGGGGGCTATTTTTCATTGTCGTGTACAGGCTTCTCATTGTGGCTTCACTTGTGGAGCATAGGCTCTGGACTCACAGGCTTCAGTAGGTGCAGCTCATGGGCTCTAGAGTGCGGGCTCTGTAGTTCTGGCACATGAGCTTAGCTGCTCTGAGGCATGTGGGATCTTCCTAGACCAGGGATCGAACCCACGTCCTTTGCACTGCAAAGTGGATTCTTAACCACTGGACCACCAGGGAAACCCAACATAATTTAACTATTAAACAAATGTGGGATTTATTTTGGCGTGAAATACATGTACAAGTTAAATTCTTTGCTACATAGCAGTTGTCCCAACAGCATTTGTTTAAGGGGAGGCATAAGTTTCTTTCTCCGATTGGTGTTAATTGTTCCTAATTTATCAACTTAGATCCATTTGTGAAATTTTTAATCTGGCACCACACAGCTTTTATCATGGTCATTTGTTTTGTGTTTTGAATTCTGGTTAGGTGAACTGTCTGTCATTGTTCCTTTTTTCTCATTTCCATCCCCCTTTGCCCCCAAATTCTCTGGAGTTCTTACCTATTGATTTTTGTTTCTGGGTGAATTTTGCAGTCACTTCAGGAAGTCTGACCAAAGGTCTCCCTTGAAATTTCAATGGCCATTGCATGACATTTAGATACTGGCTTGGAGACTAACATTATTCCTCTCCACCAAGTGCAAGGGGTTATTTATTTACATTGTCATTTACCCGGGACTTCCACGGCAGTGCAGTAGTTAAGACTTAGCCTGCCAATGCAGGGAGTATGGATTTGATCCCTGACTGGGGAGCTAAGATTTTACTTGCCTCTCAGCTGAAAACCAAACCTTAAGAGAGAGAAGCAATATTGCAGATGTTCCTTGGCTTGCAGATGAGTCACTCCAGTTCTCTGTATTCACAGTATTCTCTCTGCATCTCTCTCTTCATAGGGCCATCTTCTTAAAGCACACCAGACGTATTGAGTTAGAGACCCACCCTCCTCCAGTATTCAGTTCAGTTCAGTTCAGTCGCTCAGTTGTGTCCAACTCTTTACAACCCCATGAATCACAGCACGCCAGGCCTCCCTGTCCATCACCAACTCCCGGAGTTCACTCAGACTCACGTCCATCAAGTCGGTGATGCCATCCAGCCATCTCATCCTCTGTCATCCCCTTCTCCTCCTGCCCCCAATCCCTCCCAGCATCAGAGTCTTTTCCAATGAGTCAACTCTTTGCATGAGGTGGCCAAAGTACTGGAGTTTCAGCTTTAGCATCATTCCTTCCAAAGAAATCCCAGGGCTGATCTCCTTCAGAATGGGCCTCCAGTATTACCTCATTGTAATTACAGATGAAACAATTCTGTTTCCAAATAAGATTACATTCTGGGTACATTCTTTTTTGAGGGGATCACAGCTCAGCCCCGTAACATTGACTGACCCACATGCTTCTCCCCACCCCAAGTCCCCTGATCTGTATTTTACCACCTTCCCTTGTGGTTGAGTCCTGCCTTCCCTGCCCAGGTCCCTTCTTTCTGTCTGAATCCTACTGATTGATAGCCCTGTCCCCACCGTTGTGCCCTCAGCTGACCTTTTGTGTCCCCACCAGACACGATGACCTGAAGGCGATGCTGGACACCAACAAGGATTCCCTCAAGCTGGAGGCCATGAAGAGAATTGTGGCGGTGAGGGGGGTCAGAGGGGATCCCTTGGGGGAGGAGCTTGAGGATCCAAGGGCCCTCCTTGGCTGCTTGTGGACCTTCCCCCAATGAGTGCTGGCATCCTCCCTTCTCGTTCTCCCCCTACCCTGACCCCACCACCTAGATGATTGCCCGGGGAAAGAACGCCTCAGACCTGTTCCCCGCCGTGGTGAAGAATGTGGCCTGTAAGAACATAGAGGTGAGTGCTCCCAGGGAGGGGTCTCCCTTGTCCACCTCCAGGAGTAAACTGGAGCTAGTTGGGGATGAGAAAGGGGACATCCCAGTCCCTGGAGGTCCAATCTGCTCAGAATGTCCCTGGTCCAGGAAAAGACACCTCCCAGATGTCCCTGAACCAGATGTGGATCAGCATGATGGGGCCAGGGTACCCTGGATGCTTTCTCTGTGGAGCGCAGCCACTGGGGTGAGGACATCTCTCAGGGCAGGGGCACCAGTCCCTGCTGAGAAACCCCCTCTTCCCCAGGTGAAGAAGCTCGTCTACGTGTACCTGGTGCGCTACGCTGAGGAGCAGCAAGACCTAGCCCTGCTGTCTATCTCCACCTTCCAGCGTGGCCTGAAGGTCAGAGGTCTCCATTTGCCTCTCTGGGGTCTGGGCCTTGATGGGGCTGTATTGGAGGTGTAGACTTATTCACAACCTCAAAGTTGAGAGTTAGGTTTCATTAGGTGGGAGTTTTTAGGACTTCAAGCCTAGGAGGCAGCATCTAAGTAACTGACAGAACTGTTCCAAGGAGGCGAGGGGAGAAGTCAGGTTATATAGAAGTTTTGCAACAAAGGGCAGGTGGTCTATCATCAAAAGACAGTTGTTAATGAAAGAAAACCAGATAACCCAGGTTAAGGAGTTTGGTGATTTTCTGTGCATGGGAAGATACAAGAGTCTGGGCTCACTGAAATCATTCCATATGCAGCCCAGCTATCTGGGGCCAGTATCCTGTGTTCTCATATCCTGAGTTTCTCCAGGGCTCACCATGGGAAGTGGCTGCAGTCTGATGGCTGCTAGATGGCAGATGTTCTTTCTTGCTGAGTTCCCTCAGGGATCACCAGCTCACTGTCCGCGGTGGCTGCAATTGCTGATGACTGTGACATCCTTTGTTTACCGATAGGGCACGAAATAAATTCCATTTGTCAGAGGAGTGGGCCCAGGGAGAGGTCTGAGTGCAGGGGTTGGGGGGGGTCAGGCTCTGGAGGCCCTTTCCTACCTGCCTAAAGTCAGGAGAGTCAGAGGCGCCTGTGCTAATGGCTGCCTCAACTATGAATCACTTGAGCCCCTGACACTGGCCTTCACCCTACTGATGTAAAGGGATTGAGGCCCACAGCCAGGCAGAAGTCAGCCTTCTTAAGACAGAGTAACGTGTGGGGAGCCCGCTGACCTGGATTCCTCACCTCTGGGTGTCAGAGCCTTGGCACTGGCTGGCTCACCTGGTTTGAGTATCTGCTAGGAACAATGGCTTTGGAACCTTTTCACCTGAAACTGGGTGAGGAGGACAAAAGGGTTTATTGGGAACAAATGAGCTCCATGGAGAGGAAAACCACAAAGCTCACCAAGCTGCAGAGTGGCCTCAGACATGGAGACTGGGTTTGACAGTCTGCAGAGAGAACATAAAGACAAGACCATTGCATTTTCAATAAGGTTAGTACAGCCAATGATTCCTTGAAAGTAGGAACAAGTTGATTATTCTGTTTAGCACCAGAAGAAATAATTGGCTTGTCTTAGATGCCCCAGTGTATGTAAAATATCCACTTTTAAAGACCAAAATCGGGACTTCCCTGCTGGTCAAGTGATTAAGACTCTGCCTTCCCAATGCAGGGGACATGGGTTCAATCCCTGTACTGAAAACCAAGATCCTGCATGGCCTATGGCGTGGCCTCAAAATTAAAAAAAAAAAAATATATATATATATATATATGCATATATATATATATATATATATATATATTTTAAAGACCTGGATCACTTTTGTGGCAATAAAATGCCCTTTGAGGCAGGTAGAAAACTGAATCTCTTAAGGGAAGGGACAGTGGGAAGATTCAAGTCCTTTCGTATGCAGTGGAGGCTGACCCCTCACAAACACACGCACACATATTTAAACTGAATATTCTCATCTTTTGTATGTTAAATGCATGCATGATAGTCTCCACTGGGTGCTTTTGTGGTTTGGATAAGATATCTCCGGGTAAAGAAGTCAGCATCTCTGTCTTTCTAGTCTTTGTCCAATCAGACTCTCCAGCTCTGATAACAGCCATTAACTCCTCTAGTCTCTCCACATGCTTAGTTCTAATTCCTGTGAGAGGGACATTGAAAGGTCTGGCTTCTTTTCCTGTTCAGCTGATTCTGTAGGTTAGCTGAGCAGACTGAGAGTTGACTGCCCAAACTGGAGGTTCACCCCTGGTTCATTCTGCTCTGGCCAGCAGGAGGTGTTGGCAAAGTCTGCTCCTCTGAGGTGGGACAGAAAGCCTGGGCACTTGCATCTACCATTCTTTCATTCAGCAAATACTTGGGTATCTCTATGCCTCACACTGTGTCAGGCGTTTTTGTTGTTCGTTTGTTTTAAATTTTTTGGCTGCACCGCAAGGCATGGGGGATCTTAGTTCCCCCATCAAGGATAGAACCCTTGCCCCCTGCAGTGGAGACGAGGAGTGTTGACCACTGGACCACCAGGGAAGTCCTTGTGCTAGGTTATTTTTTATCAAGTGAAAACCATACGATCTCTCTCGCTTTCAGATTGGTTTAATCGGGATTAAAATCGTTTTATAAGAACCATTCTGAAAATTTTGCACAAATTTTTACATTGACCTGAAGTTTCTACATTCTACCCTTTTTAGAAAACCAGAGCTCATTTAGCTCAACTCAATGCAGTGATTTCTCTAGAATAATAGTCAGCAAACTTCTTCTGCATCCAGCAAGGTAATAGTAGTTTAGGCTGTGCAGACCGTCTAGTCTCAACCATCAACGACTCAACTTTGCCCTTGTATTTTAATCGTAGGAAAGCAGCGATGAATGAGTGTGCATGACTGGGTTTGAATTCATATTTTAGAAAATATTTGACTGTATCAGGTCTTAGTGGCAGCATATGGGATCTAGTTCCCTGACCAGGGATTGAACCCAGCCCCGCTGCATTGGGAGCTCAGAGTCTTAGCCACTGGACTACAAGGGAAGCCCCTGAATACATTTTTATTTATTAAAAAAGGCAGAAGACACATTTGGCTTGTGGACTGTAGTATGCCAACCTTTGCTCTAGAACATCTCTGACAGGTTATCTCCAGTGGTACAGACCTACTCCTTCATAAGGCAGTTCCATCTTAAGACAACTACCACTGTTTTTCATTTTTGTCTTTATTGAAGTATAGACAATTCACAATGTTAAATTAGTTTCAGGTATATAATACATTGATTCAACATTTTTGTGGCTAATACTCCATTTAAATGTATTTCAAAATATTAGCCACACTCCCTGTGCTGTACAATATATTCTTTTAGCTTTTTATTTTATACATAATAGTATAATACTTTGTACCTTTTAATTCTCTACCCCATCTTGCTTCTCCTCACCACCACCACCCCAACTCATAACAATTAGTTTGTTCTCTATGAGTTTCTGTTCTGTCATACTTATTCGTTTAATGAAAACATACCCAGAATATATACCCAAGAGTGATATTGCTGGATCATATGAAAGTTCTGTTTTAGCTTTCTGAGAAACCTCCACACTGTTCTCCACAGTGGCTGTGCTAATTTACATTCCCACCAAGAGTGTACAAGGCTTCCCTTTTTGCCACATCCTCACCAACACTTGTTATTTGTTGTCTTTCTAATGACAGCCATTCTGACAGATGTGAAGTGATTATAACTTTTTAAAAACCATTATACTGTGTTGAAATGTCTATTACCTTAATTTTTTAAAATTTATATCAGATCCACCAAAGGCATAAAGAATAGTATTCATATATGTGCATTTATTCTCTTACTACTTATTTATGTGTTCCTAGTACTCTTGCCTGGAAAATCCCATGGACGGAGGAGCCTGGTGGGCTGCTGTTTATGGGGTCGCACAGAGTTGGACACGACTGAGCAACTTCACTTTCACTTTTCACTTTCATGCATTGGAGAAGGCAATGGCACCCCACTCCAGTACTCTTGCCTGGAAAATCCCAGGGACAGAGGAGCCTGGTGGGCTGCAGTCCATGGGGTTGCTGGGAGTTGGACACGACTGAGTGACTTCACTTTCACTTTTCACTTTCATGCATTGGAGAAGGCAATGGCACCCCACTCCAGTACTCTTGCCTGGAAAATCCCAGGGACAGAGGAGCCTGGTGGGCTGCAGTCCATGGGGTTGCTGGGAGTTGGACACGACTGAGCGACTTCACTTTCACTTTTCACTTTCATACATTGGAGAAGGAAATGGCAACCCACTCCAGTGTTCCTGCCTGGAGAATCCCAGGGACGGGGGAGCCTAGTGAGCTGCTGTCTATGGGGTCGCACAGAGTCGGACACGACTAAAGCGACTTATTGAATTGAATTGAATTGAAATAATGTATAATACTGTTTTATAAACAGCATCTTATATGTGTTCCTCTAAAATTCACTTTCTTTTTATTATTATTACTGTTTAGGGGGCTCTTCTGCACAATAGTACCAACCTTTTCTGTCAGCCCAGACTGAGACTCTGTTTGCTTTGCAGCCGGCTAATGTTGTTGACTCAATTCTGACAAACCTCCAGTTGACAAGCAGTTAATCCAGGTGTCCCTATATCCTGTCTTTATGCAGTTGGTTCCTTGAATCTCTGTGAGGCCCTTCTGTATTACATTGTTTAGGTTTACCACAAGATCTAAGCCAGGGTGGATCTGAATCTTGGTTTTGTCCTCCTGGTTTTATGTCTTCCTCTAAGATGTTAATAAGCTATTCCAACCAGGGCAACAGACTAAATCCCATGTATCATGTTTCCAGGTTGACACTGATCTGCTAGTAAATCTTCCCCAAGTATTGCATTTTACCAAACTGTGGATCCACCTAACTGCAGTCAGCTGGTATTTTCCCATCTTGTTAGAAGGATCTCAACAGCAAAAAAAATTTCTTAACACCTTCTATGTGCAAAAGGCTGTGGTTATCTAGAGATAAAATAGACATGAATTCTGCTCTTAAAATGCCTATGTACTAAATGAAACAAAAGGCCTACATCAAAAATGGCAGTCTAGGAAATGCTATGAGAGACCCCCATGGTGCTTTGCTGATATCAAGATATATAGTATTAATATATGCCAGCCTAATTACTGTACTAAAAAGGAAAGGGGTTTATCTGGGGGAGGGGGTAACTTCCTGTTGAATCCATAATCATTTCCAAATGTTAAAAAAAAAGAAAATAGGTTTTAGCAGTGGATGTGATATGACTTGACTCTAAGAAAATACAGACTCCTGCTTTTAAAATAAGTGCTTTGAAGAACTTCCCTGGGGGTCCAGTGTTTAAGACTCCAGACTCTCAATGCAGGGGGTCTGAGTGCCGTCCCAATTGAGGGAGATCCCACATGCAGCAACGAAGATCCAGTGCAACCAAATAAACAAACAATAAAGTAAAATCATGACTCCATAAGATATTTTAAAAATAAATAAAGTGCTTTGAAACCACCTTTTCAAAAACCAGTTCTGGAATTTTAGCAAGGAGTACCATCATTTTCACCTGTAATTCTGTGGCTCTCCTCTTTCCCTATTTTAGAAACTCACAGTAGCACCTACTCTTTAGTATTCCAGGACCTCTTCCTTTGCCCACTGACCTTCAAGATGAACAGTAATTTACATCTGCTGCTGCTCTCATAATCTCACGATTACAGTACACTGTGTCTAAGGCTCTTCTCAGGTGTCTTGTTGTTCAGTTGCTCAGTCGTGTCCGACTCTTTGCTATCCCATAGGCTGTAGCTTGCCAGGCTTCCCTATCCTTCACCATCTCCCAGAGCTTGCTCAAACTTATGTCCATTGAGTCGGTGATGCCATCCAACCATCTCGTCCTCTGTCGTCCCATTCTCTTTCTGCTTTCAATCTTTCCCAGCATCAGGGTCTTTTCCTGTGAGTTGGCTCGTCTCATCAGGTGGCCAAGGTATTGGAGCTTCAGCTTCAGCATCAGTCCTTCCAGTGAATATTCAGGATTAATTTCCTTTAGCATTGACTGGTTTGATCCCCTTGCAGTGCAAGGGACTCTCAAGAGTCTTCTCCAACACCACAGTTCAAAAGCATCTATTCTTTGGTGCTCAGCCTTCTTTATGGTCCAACTCTCACATCCATACATGGCAACTGGAAAAACCATAGCTTTGACTATATGGACCTCTGTCAGTAAAGTAATGTCTCTGCTTTTTAATATGCCGTCTAGGTTTGTCATAGCTTTGTCATAAGTTTGTCAAATTTATGTCTAAGTTTGACATAGCTTTTGTCATAGCTTTTCTTCCAAGGAGCAACCGTCTTTTAATTTCATGGCTGCAGTCACCATCTGCAATGATTTTGGAGCCCAAGAAAATAAAGTCTCTCACTGTTTCCATTGTTTCCCCATCTATTTGCCATGAAGTAATGGGACTGGATGCCATGATCTTAGTTTTTTGAATGTTGAGTTTTAAGCCAGTTTTTTTTACTCTCCTCTTTCACCTTCATCAAGAGGCTCTTTAGTTCCTCTTTGCTTTCTGCCATAAGGGCGGTGGCATCTGTGTCTCTGAGGTTATTGATATTTCTCCTGGCACCTCTTGATTCCAGCCTGCGCTTCATCCAGCCCGGCATTTTGCATGATGTACTCTGTATACCAGTTAAATGAGCAGGGTGACAATACACAGCCTGACGTACTCCTTTCAGGTGTCTATAGGATGCAGTAGGCGCAAAGAGGAGGGGCTCACACACCTATTCTCTTTTAAACACGTGGAGGAAGGGGAAGAAGAGCAGCTTTTCAGAGTTTGCTGGGAGAGAAGACTGAAAGGGTGAACTTTAAAAAGAATATTTAGTTGTCTGTGCTGGGTCTTAGTTGCAGCATGCAGGATCTAATTCTCCAACCAGGGATCAAACCTGGGTCCCCTGAATTGAAAGCAGAGTCTTCACCTCTAGACCACCAGGGAAGTCCCTGAAAGGATGAACTCTTGGGAAGGGAGAGCAGGTTGCATTTGCTGGCAGTCTCCTCCACCATAAACACAAAGACACCCTCCTAGTCTGCATATACTTCTAAGAAACGAGGTGCTTCAAGAATTTTAGGCATTCTGAAAGTCTGTCGCTCTCCCTGAAAGTGAAGCAGCCCAATGCCACATCCCTCCAGATATCAGATTTCTGTTGCAGGGCCGAGTCAGTGCCCTCAGGCAGAGCTCCCCAGGCACCCGGCACCAGCACCTCATCATCTGGGCTCAAGACAGGAGACAAGGAAACAAGAACGGGTGGCAACCAGGGACAGTGAGTTTCCCTCCCATCAGGGTGCCCGCTGCCCTCCCATGGCTCTGCCTCTGCCACCTTTGCCCTAGGACCCCAACCAGCTGATTCGCGCCAGTGCCCTCCGCGTCCTGTCTAGCATCCGTGTGCCCATCATCGTGCCCATCATGATGCTGGCCATCAAGGAAGCTGCCTCAGATATGTCTCCCTATGTGCGGAAAACAGCTGCCCACGCCATCCCTAAGCTCTACAGGTATGCCCCAAGCCACTGCCCATCCCTGGCCTCAACCAGTTTTGAAGGCTGATTTTGTTATTTGTTGTTTTTAAGTCTTTAGGTGGTTTAAGACAGTTTGGGGAACAGACAGAGAAGGAGGACATTGGAAGCAGTGGCTCACACCTCTTGATCAATAGGGTTGGGGGGAGAGAGGGGAGCACATCTACAGCGGGTATTGGGAAGGCTGGAGAGGAGGGAGGGGCAAACAACAGTTTCTCCCTCAGTTTGGATTCTGACCAGAAGGACCAGCTGATAGAGGTCATCGAGAAGCTTCTGGCTGACAAGACCACGGTGTGTATATGGACACACAGAGGTGGGTGGTGGAAAGGTGCCAGGCCAACCCCTTCTGTCCTTCCCGTTAATGCGCTCATGCCTCTGTGGGTTCCCCAGCTGGTGGCGGGCAGTGTGGTGATGGCCTTCGAGGAGGTGTGCCCCGAGCGCATCGACCTGATCCACAAGAACTACAGGAAGCTCTGTAACCTGCTCATTGATGTGGAGGAGTGGGGCCAGGTGGTCATCATCAGCATGCTCACCCGCTATGCCCGCACGCAGTTCCTCAGCCCCACCCAGAACGTGAGTGGCCTGGACCCCCAGGCGCAACCGCGACCCGTGCCCTAGCAAAGTGGGTAGGAGGGCTTCCAGGAGGAGGTGTCCCCTGCCCCACCCGCCTGTTCCCCACCCCTCCCACCCCACCCCCAGGAATCTCTGCTGGAGGAGAACTCTGAGAAAGCCTTCTATGGCTCCGAGGAGGATGAGGCCAAGGGCCCGGGGTCTGAGGAGGCAGCCTCCACGGCGCTGCCCGCCCGGAAGCCCTACGTCATGGACCCTGACCACCGGCTGCTGCTGCGCAACACGAAGCCGCTCCTGCAGAGCCGCAGCGCCGCCGTGGTCATGGCCGTGGCGCAGCTTTACTTCCACCTGGCTCCCAAGGCAGAGGTGGGCGTCATCGCCAAGGCCCTCGTGCGCCTGCTGAGGAGCCACAGGTGCGTGCCCGCCCCGCCCACACCCCAACCCGCCCCACCCACGCCCCACCCACACCAACCACACCACGCCCACGGCCCAGCCACGCCTAGAAGGGGGCTGCCTCTCCGCTTCCCCCTACCTAGAGTGCGGCGCCCTCCACCCCAGCCCACCGGCCCCTCTACACTGACGCCAGTCCCACCCTCCTACCACCTTCCCCGATACCCGCCCTCTCCTCCCTCCTCTCGGGCCCACCTCCCTTCCCCGCCCGTGCCTCCTGGCCTGGCCCTGGCCTAGGGACCCGGTTCCTCTGCTATTCCTCTCCACAGTGAAGTGCAGTACGTGGTGCTCCAGAACGTGGCCACCATGTCCATCAAGCGCCGGGTGAGCACGTGACCCAGGCCTGCCCTCGCGGTCCGACGGGTGGCTCTGCGGGGCAGGGGCGCTGGGGAAGGCAGGATGGGATGATGCCTTGGCAGTGTGGAGCATGGGAGGGAGAGGCCGTAAATGCAGGTGGAGATGCAGGACCTGGACCCCCAGGGTAGAAGCCCTGATGAAGGAAGATAGGGTCGGAGCTGAGGGGGTGGGAAGAGCTGACAGTGGAAGAGAGTGCAGGGGCAAGAAGGACGCTGGGCCCTGGATGGGGGAGGGTCGCGGGGAGGGGTGCTCTGGAGGAGGAGCAGGGCTGTGGTGGCGCTCCCTGGGACCACCTCTCTCGTGCCAGGGTATGTTTGAGCCGTACCTGAAGAGCTTCTACATCAGATCCACTGACCCCACCCAGATCAAGATCCTGAAGGTGAGTGATGGACAGTCATGCCTGTGGCCTTAATGAAGGGTTAAGGAAAGCACAGAGGGACTTCCCTGGTGGTCCAGTGGTTAAGAATCTGCCTTGCAATGCAGGGGACACAGGTTTGAGCCCTGGTCAGGAAACTAAGATCCCACATGCCACAGGGCAACTAAGCCTGCTGTGCCACAACTAAGACCTGACGCACCCAAATGAATAAATATTAAAAACAAATGAAAGCACAAAAGCCCACTGGCACCCCCTGCCCCTTTTCTGCTTCCCTGCAGCTGGAAGTGTTGACGAACCTCGCCAATGAGACCAACATTCCTACTGTCCTCCGGGAATTCCAGGTACCGGCTAGGGACCAGCTTGTAGCCAGAGAGGCCCATGAGAGTTGCCCTGTAGCTCCTTATGCTCAGTGAGCATCATCTTGGTGGATTAAATCTTCTCTTTAGAACCCAAAATGGAGAAACTGTTATTTCATGTCCCTTCCCAATGCCTTCTGCAGGCTTTGGGTCAGGGAGTCACCCGGGACTGGATGAGGGTGTCATTCCTTTCCCCAGAGTTTAGTCTCTGGCATGATTGGTCACTGAATGAGGGGTAACAGCTTTCCAGAAGGTCACCCTCAAGCCTGCAGAGTCACTGCCGAGTCAAGTCTGAGGGATCACACCTTCTGGGGCTCACTCTGTTGTGGGGATCACACCTTCTGGGGCTCACTCTGTTGTGGCCTCCCGCAGACCTACATTCGCAGCATGGACAAGGACTTTGTGGCAGCCACCATCCAGGCCATTGGGCGCTGTGCAACTAACATAGGCCGAGTCCGCGACACCTGCCTCAACGGCCTGGTGCAGCTGCTGTCCAACCGTGATGGTCAGTGTTTGTATGTCTGCATGTCCAGCTCTGATGACTTGTGGGTGCTGCCTGCATGTCTGACTTATGGCCAGCAGGTATTCTCCTGTCTGGCCAGCGACAATTCATGTTCATCAGTCCATCAGCCTCAGTTTGTATCCTTGTACCCCTGCCTCTCTGAGGGAGAAGTACAGGAGGTTGAGGAGCGAAGCCAAGGGCCTGGGGGCATTGCAGGTGTGTCTGCCCATTGTGTGTGGCCATCTGACTGTCCTGGGCTCATTTCCTGTTCCACAGAGCTTGTGGTCGCAGAGTCAGTGGTGGTCATCAAGAAGCTGCTGCAAATGCAGCCAGCCCAGCATGGAGAGATCATCAAACACTTGGCGAAGCTCACAGACAACATCCAGGTGAGGGGGTGACCCCACTGGCTTCCCCAACCCAGGAACCTCCCCATGATCTTAAGACCCTATAATTAGGGACTTCCCTGGTGATCCAGTGGTTAAGAATCTGGCTTGCAAGGCAGGGGACCCGGGTTTGATCCCTGGTTGGGGAACTGAGGTCCCACATGCCAAGGGGCAACTAACTCCGTTCACCACAACTAATGAACCTGTGCCCTGCAACAAAAGATCCTACATGATGCAAATGAAGATCCCGCATGCCACAACTAAAGACCCAATGCAGCCAAATAAATGAATTAAAAAAAAAATCCTTTAATTAAACTGGCCTTAATAAAAATCAAAAAGAAAAAGAAGAAAATCAGGGGCTTCCCTAGTGGCTCAGACAGAAAAGAATCCACCTGCAATTCAGGTGACCCAGGTTCAACCCAGGTTCGATCCCTGGGTGGAGGAGATCCCCTGGAGAAGAGAATGGCTACCCACTCCAGTACTCTTGCCTGGAGAATTCTATGGACAGAGGAGCCTGGCAGGCTATAGACCATGGGGTCTCAAAGAGTCTGGACACAACTGAGTGATTAACACTTTCACTTTTTAAATAAAAAAGTCAACTTCCAAACCATTCTTACTGGCTTGGAAGGTCTTTGGGTGGGAGAAGGGGAAAGGCGAGACCATGTGACCCTGGTTTGCCTTCCCTTTGGGGACCCCTTGCTGAGCTCCAGCCTGGTCCACACTCATGTTTTCTCTAAAGCTCTGGCTCAAGGTGGCTGGTTGACATGCGTGTGTTTTTGTGTCGTGCTGCCAAGTTGAAACATTCAGACAAGGCATTCCTGAAGACTCAGGAAGGATAACATGGCATCCTTAGATAGAAAGCATCAAGGGTACAGTGGATCCTGAAAGCCAGTCTTTTATACCAAACTGTGACTGAACTTCCAAGGCTCTGTGCATGCTCTCGAAACCCTGGGGAAGAGGGGAGATGCTGCCTGAGAAATGCCCACCTAGTATTTTCTCTCCCACCACCTCCCACTCCCATTTCTAGAGAAGTGAGCGCAGATGGGAGGAGTGCTGGCTCCCTGGCAGGCCACATGCCCACCCACATTCCCACACGCACCCCAGTCCTGACTCCTCTCCCACCCACACAGGTGCCCATGGCCCGAGCCAGCATCCTGTGGCTCATCGGCGAGTACTGTGAGCACGTCCCCAGGATCGCACCAGATGTCCTGAGAAAGATGGCCAAATCCTTCACTGCCGAGGAGGACATCGTCAAGCTGCAGGTCATCAACCTGGCAGCCAAGCTCTACCTGACCAACTCAAAGCAGGTACTGATTGAGAGATGCCCCTCAAAGCCCTCTAGGACCCAGAAACGGCCCAGGTGGTGTTCTGTGGGTCCTCACCAGGTAGGCGTGAACTTGAGTACCTCTTTTTGTCAGTTTTTTCATTTTGTATTTTCATTAATGTTTATTGGAGTATAGTTGATATACAGTGTTGTGTTCGTTTCTGCTGTACAGCGCAGTGATTCAGTTATACATATATCAGCACCTCTTCTGAAGAGAGAGTTCAAGACAGGTGGCTGGTCTGCTCATGTAACCCAATGTTCCCCAGAGTCCACGACTACTCTGGTGGCCCAAGGGCCTCGTAGAGATGGTGGCCATGTTGAAGGGACTCTTCTGTGGGGCTATGACTTCCAGTCTGCCAGTGGGAGTGTCCCTACTTGCTGCCTTCGGGATGCTGGGGCCAGAGGGAGGGACCTGCAATGACAGGCCTTGATGGGAGACCACATGTCCCAGGAGATGTGGTCTGTCCTCCTCCCCCCAAAGCTTGGTGATGCTTCACCAGTCTATGCCAGCGATAAGAGGGCACAAGCCTGGATGGTACTGGTGGTCATTGTCATTCCCATGGTGAAATATTATGAGAGGCACTGTAGCCAAGAACACAGCTCAGCTAAGCTGGAGTATCAGGATATTAACAGCCTCTTGAGTGTCCAGCATCCTCTGAGATGGTCCCAGGAGACATTGCTATAAGTCAAGTGTAACTGCCAGAGCTCTTCAAGATGCTAGGACACCAGGCGCCATGATAGTTCCCACGCTCACTGCTCTGCTCAGTCAGGGGAGGCAGGGGTTGGCAAACCCCGCCCATAGTCCAAACCTGGCCTGCTGCCTGTTGTTGTAAATAAACTTCTACTGGGCTACAGCCACGTTCATTCATTTGCTTATCGTCTATGGATGTTGTAGCTGCAATAGAGTCCATATGGCCTGCAAATCCTAAAATAGGTCCTCGGCCTTTTGTAGAAATGATTTGGCAACCCTCAGAGCAAACAAAGCATGTGGGCCATCCCCTGGAGGTGGTGACATCTCTGCCGGCCGGAAGGTGGCCTCTCTGCCATCCCATGGAGTCTTTGGATGGTGGTGTTTGTGCATCTTCTGTGACCCACGGTAGACAGGGTGGGCCCAGGGCCTCCAGCTAGGGGGCAGGGCTGTCACATGTGGGGCCTCTTGTCAGGAGCTGGGATGGACCGTGGTCATGTGGAAGCTGTGAGGGGCTGGGTCTGTGGGTGTCAGTATTGTGGGAGAAGTAGATTGGAGACAAGTTAGAGGGAAAGGCACCACAGGGAAGCCTTGGAACAAATATCTCTGCACCTCCTTTATGCAAACAGGAGAAAAGAGCAGGTGGGAGGAAGGTCTGAAGAGATGAAGCAGGCTAGGTGGGTGGTTGCTGGGTAGAGGGGGTGTCTGAAAAGCTCAATACCACACCAGAGCCCTGAGCCCCAGCATAGTGATTCAGCATGTTTGCATAAGTGTGGGTGTGCCCACGTGGCTCTTCCCTAAGTTGTCCCTGTTAGCTTCTCGTGCATTTATTCATGACCATAATTAACATACATTTCGCAAGTGCCTACTGTGCCTGGCACTGAGCTATGTCCTTGGGTGATGACAACAAGCGAGGTGTTTACTGGCCTTCAAGTGCTCACAGCCAAGTAGAGGAAACAGCACAAAATGCAGAGCAGTAGGGGCTGCAGTCAATCTTCCCTGGTGGCTCAGATGGTAAAGAACCCACTTGGCAATGCCGGAGACACGAGTTCGATCCCTGGGTCAGGAAGAAAGCCTGGAGAAGGAAATGGCAACCCACTCCAGGATTCTTCCCTGGGAAATCCCATGGACAGAGGAGCCTGGCGGGCTACAGTCCATGGGGTCACAAAGAGTCGGACACAACTTAGTGACTAAACAACAACAAAGGGTATAGTCAGAGCTGGCACAGGGAGCCATGGGTACAGATGGCTTAGCCCCTCTCCTAGGCAGGACGGGGTCCTGGTCCCCATCAGGCCACTCTGAGTAGGCTGTTCAGACAGATGGACCCTCCACACACCCTTCATCCTAAGGCCAGTCCTTTAAGGCACAGGCTCCTTAGGATGGTTCTTGGACTCAGTAAAGAGAGCTTTCCTCCTTCCTACCCTCCCTGTCTTTCTCTTTTCTTCTTTCTCAGCCTGTGCTGAGAGTGGTGGAGAATAGGAATTCTCTGTACTCCAGGAGGGAAGTGTTTGCATGTGCCCATGGCCATCCTTGCAAAAGAGCAAGGATGCTCCCCTCTTCCCAGTAAGAGGGTGACATGCTCAACCTGCCACAAGGCCACAGCAATCCCAGCCACTGCCCCCTCCCCCACGTGCTGACCCCCACTGCATGCCAGACTCTGGCCCAGGCTGAGTTAAGGAGATGATGGATGAGCTCTGCCCTTCTGTGGCTGAGCAGATAACCAGAGGGTGTAACAGAAGACACACTGGCAGAGGTCTTGGGGTGGCAGGATTAGTGAAGGTGACCATTACAGCCACTTCGGGCAACTGCCTGCTTGAATGCTTTTGGCAGGTAGGTTTGCTTTTGTCTGCTCGATGAGATACCTGGGAGGAGGGTCTGCTTAGGTCATGGTGGGAGCTAAAATCTGGCTCCTAGAGTGAATGGAAGAGTCTGACAAGTTCTGCATTATTTTTTTTTAGTTAATAACTTCTTTGATATCATAAAAATAATGCATGTTCATCATATAATGTTTGGAAAATCCAGAGAAATATTATAAGTTAAATATTTAAATTAGCCATAGGTCTACCACTTAGAAAAAACCAGCATTGGTTTTATATTTTCTTAGGTTGCTTTTTTTTTTTTAATTTGGTTTCTAGATATAATCATCCAGAAATTGTATATTTGTGCCTTGTTCAGTACATTAATCTTTTCATTTCTATTTCCTCATAATGCCTTATATTTAGAAAGTTGTTTCCTTGTTCACATATCAATTAAAATTTTCATGCATAATTTCCTTCAGACTTTTTTTTTCTATTTTTAATCCATTATATTGGTTTTCTAGTGCTGTGTAATAAATTACCACAAACTTAGTAGGCCAAAAAAACATATTTACTTTCTGTTTCCATGGGTCAAGAATCCAGGTATGGCCTAGTTGGGTCTTGTATGTGTATGTGTGTGCATGCGCACACGGTTGGTCGTGTCCGACTCTTTTTGCAACCCCATGAACTGTAGTCCCCCAGGCTCCTCTGTCCATAGGATTCTCCAGGCAAGAATACTGGAGGGGCTTGCCATTTCCTCTTCCAGGGGATCGTCTCAACCCAGAGTTCAAACCCATATCTCTTACATCTCCTGCATTGATAGGTGGGTTCTTTATCACTAGCGCCACATGGGTTGGGTCTTATGCAAGGCTATAGTTACAGCTAAGGAACCGGTCAAGTTGGGGTTCTCATCTGGAGGCTGTGTTGGGCAAGCATTCATATCGTTTCGCATGCCCGATGGTAGGACTGAGGCCCTGGCTTCTCGCTGGTTGTCAGCTGGAGACCGTCCTCAGCTCCTTGCCACATGGTCTCCGAACATAGCTGCCTGCTTCTTCAGAGCCACAAAGGATAAAAGTGTCGAGAGCCAGTCTGCTAGCAAAACTGGAGTTGAACATAAGGAAACAGTCATGGGGTTATATGGTGCCCCTGGTCACTTCTGCCATATTCTGTTGGTCAGAATCACATTTTAGGTCACACCCACCCTCGGGAGGGGAGCAAGGCTGGGCTTCAGGAGGTGGGATTGTGGTAGAGGACCTGGGCATCTGTCCTCCGCATCCATCTAGAGCTTATTTTGGTGTAGCATGTCAGGTGTGAATGTATTTTAATTCCCTTTTTTTTTTGAAGAGCTAGTTTCCCTAGCATGATTTAACAGGTGTTTTCAAGATAACAGGTATGTTGGCATAGGTTCTTTTTAAAAAAAATAATTTTGCCTCTTTATTTATGGCTGTGTTGGATCTTTGTTGCTGTGAGGACTTTTCTCCAGTTGTGATGAGTGCTCTGGTTGCCATGCGCAGTCTTCTCCTTGTTGTGACTTTTATTGTTGCGGAACACAGGCTCTAGGCACACGAGCTCTAGTAGCTGCGGCTCCCAGGCCCTAGAGCACAGGTTCAGTAGTTGTGGCGCACGAGCTTACTTGCTCTGTGGCATGTAGGATCTTCCCAGACCAGGGATCAAACCCAAGACTCTTGCATTGGCAGGCAGATTCTTTACCACTGAGCCACTGGGGAAGTCCTGGCATAAATTCTTGAAAAGGCATCGATGTTCCCCACTTAAAATTCTCCCTGGCAGCTGGAACCCTTGGGTCCAACTGGGAGCTTTGCTCAGTTCTTCGTGCACTGGAGCTTGTGTCATAGGCCTTCTTAAACAGCCTATAATTCTTGTGCATACTGGCTAGGCAAGGCAGGTGTCCTGGGGCTGCAGACTGGATGTGATAACCCCTGGGGAAGGGTCCTTAGTACAGAGCAGGGTAATGAACTATAGGCAAATCCTGCAGTGTTGAAATGGAGGGACTAGCCCCTTCTTGGGTTGGTTGTTGATGGGCAGTTAAGGCTGTGGACAGATGGATTGAAACCTTGAACTCTTCTTTCCAGAATTAGGCAAGGACTTGAGGGGAGGGAGAGAGAGTCTATGATCGGCCAGCTGGGAAATCCATAGAGTTGGATCAGCAGCTGCTTGATAATAGTCAGTGTGGATAAGGACATCTGGTAGCCTTGGCACGCGGGGTGGTGTCTGGCCAAGGAGAGGCAGGTCCACAATGAAGTCCATTTTGATGGGGGCGTCCTAAGGGAGTGTGGGGTTTGGAATACTTACCTGTGACGGGAACAGTATTGCAGGCGGTGCTGTGCTGGAAGGGACTGAGCTGAACATGAGGCCGCCAAAGCCCCCGTTGTAGAAGGAGTGGAATCACAGCAGCTCTCGAGTTTTGTCACGGCAGCTGCTCTGATTCTGGGCCAGCATCTTGCTGATGGCCCTGCCAGATTACCTGGCTCAGCCGTGTCCAAGGCTGGATGCAACACCGTGTAACCAGAACGTCAGGAAGACCAGAGTCGGTTTGCTGGTCCCATCCCTCAGAATATCCCCAGATACTGTGGCCATGGTGACACGGGATGTATGTACTTGGTGGATTTTGATCGTCTTTGCCATAGGGATGGAGACCTGGATGAGGTCAGCCACAGAGCGTAGGCGGTGGGAGGGACAGGTAAATAGAGTGCCGGGTCCAGGCACTCTATTTACTCTTGGGCGGGTCCAGGCCTGGGTGCAGCACTAACTGGTTCCAGAACCCAGGAAATGTCACTTAGTGATTCTGATTTTCCTCTGGAAATGGGGGCAGTAGTGCCACCTCTCGGAAGGGTTGTGGAGATTCCATGAGGCAGTGAAAGGCCCCACTAGCACGGGGCACAAGAAGGCACTCCATAAATAGTGGCTACCACTGTCATTTTGTGAAGATAGGAGCAGGGCAGAAGTTGAGATATGGGGTCCTGGGCTCTAGCTCCCTTGACTACGGACTGTGAGCCCCATGTTTACTTCAGCAGACCCTAAAGTGGCTGCGGTTTGCTCCAACCTCATTAGCACCCCACTCTAGTACTCTTGCCTGGAAAATCCCATGGACGGAGGAGCCTGGAAGGCTGCAGTCCATGGGGTCACTAAGACTCGGACATGACTGGGCGACTTCACTTTCACTTTTCACTTTCATGCATTGGAGAAGGAGATGGCAACCCACTCCAGTGTTCTTGCCTGGAGAATCCCAGGGATGGGGGAGCCTGGTGGGCTGCCGTCTATGGGGTTGCACAGAGTCGGACACGAATGAAGCGACTTAGCAGCAGCAGCAGCAGCAGCGGGGGATTATGGCCTCTGAAACCCCTGGGCTGCCCAGATTCTAGTCTGTGGGTCCATGGGGTATGCGGACAGCCCCTGCCAAGGGGATTCCTCTGTGTCCCCCTTTCTCTTTTTGTCGTCTGGTTTCCCCTGGGTGATGGAGTCTAGGAATGGTGAGGTCTTGAAACCTGTTCCAGACCTCAGGGTGGAGAGGTTGGCTTAGTCTGGACTAGTGAGTTAAGAGTGGGCCGAAGGCAGTGGGGACCACAAACCTGAGGAAGAATGGCCTCCCCAGGGCTAAGAGGGTGGGTTCCAAAAGGGCAGCCTCTTGTCCTGTCCAAGGCAGTTGTCAATGTTGGGGTCAGGGGTCAGGGCTGGGGAGGTGAGGGAAAATGTAGGTCTGACACAACAGAGGAAAGTGAAAGTGTTTGTCTTCAGTCATGTCTGACCCTTGGCAATCCCATGGACTGTAGCCCACCAGGCTCCTCTGTCCATGGAATTCTCCAGGCAAGAATACTGGAGTGGTGGCCATTCCCTTCTCCAGGGGATCTTCCCAACCCAGGGATCGAACCCGGTTCTCCTGCATTGCAGGCAGATTCTTTACCATCTGAGCCACCAGGGAAGCCCTGACACAGTGACACAATGGTGGGGTTGGAGGGAAAGTTGGGTGGAGGCAGCAGTGCTTGGAGCTGTTGGCTTAAAGAATCTGGTTCTGGGACTTCCCTGGCGGTGCAGTGGTTAAGACTCGGTGCTTCCACTGCTGGGGCACAGGTTCGATCCATGGTTAGGGAATTAAGATCCTGAGTGTTACAGGACATGGCCAAAAAAAAAAAAAAAAAAATCTGGTTGGACACCTCCTGTGTCCCCACCCTCTGTGATGGCTGCTGACTCACCTCTTGTGTCCCAGACCAAGCTGCTGACCCAGTACGTGCTGAGCCTGGCCAAGTATGACCAGAACTACGATATCCGTGACCGAGCGCGCTTCACCCGGCAGCTCATTGTCCCTTCGGAGCAGGGCGGGGCTCTCAGCCGCCATGCCAAGAAGCTCTTCCTGGCACCCAAACCAGCTCCAGTCTTGGAGTCGTCCTTCAAAGGTGGGAGCTGAAATCAAGAGGAGCCTTCCTGGGAGAAGGGGAGAATTGGCCAGCACCCCAGGCCTGGCTCTTCCCCCTGAGGTCTCAGTCTCGGCCAGGCACCAGCCTTTGGTGGGCAGGACTCCTTTGCCCCTGGCTGGACCCTTTGCTCATCCTGTGGCGCCCCGGGCTTGCTCCTTCACCCATTTACCACCACCACTAGCATCATCTCACCTGGTCTCTGCCCTCTAAGGCAGGATGGGCTGCTGGCTCCTCAGCTCTCAGAGTCCTCTTTCCAACCACCTCCCTGAGCAGGCATATCTAGGAAGGCAGGAAGTAGAACTGCATACAAAGGAGGGGTGTATGTTGGTAAGGGTCCTGAGAAAGCGGTTTCCAGCATTGGCTGGGCTGTCATTGCAGATCAGCCCAGATCCCAGGCCCTCAGCCTTGCCTCATCTCTCAGGTGGGTCTCCCGTGACAAGGGCTCTGACAGCGAGGGGTGGGGGACCCAGCTGGCTCTCTGGACCCAGGAATCTCCTCCGGAGGGAGCTTCCTTCACCAAGCTTGGTTCTCCTACGTATCTTCTTGTTCTGCTTTGTCTCTGCCCTGGACCCCTGGAGTAAGGAGATTCAGAGCCATGGGGCAGATGGGAAAAGCCCCAGGGAGGAAGCGGGCGGTGCCCACTACAGGTCTCTGTGCTGCCCTCCTCTGGCTCTGACCCCGTCCCACTCCTGTGCAGACAGCTCAGCTCTCCCCACGCAGGCCAGAGCCTGACCAGACACAGCTCTTTGCCCTTGGTCCCAGCCTGGCCAGTCTCTTAGAGGCGATACCCTTGTCGCAAGCGGGCCTCCCTCCTGAGCCTGGCACTGCGGCCATATAGCCCTCACCCCACCCGCACCACGCCCTGGGAAAAGCCACGCCTGCATTTCTACTCCTCCTCTCCCCCATCTCAGCAGGCAGACCCCGGCAGACAGGCCTGCAGCAGCTCTGGGCCCAGTGCCCTCCCATCTCCTCTGAGCTCCCAGTTTCCCCCAACCCTCCCTGGCCCCTCAGCCCTGCTCTTGTCGGTCATACAACCTTCTTCCCAGCCTGTGGACCTGCCGATTTGGTCAGGGCTGAAGAGCCCTTAGGGGACACGACCACCCCTTCTTCCGTCTAGCTAGGATGTTCCTACCAGAATCATCACCCGGCCCCACCCAGGAAACAACCCCCAGGGCATTTCCTTACTGCCACTTCTGGCTTGACCTCTCACCCTGTCCTCAGACCGGGACCACTTCCAGCTGGGCTCCCTGTCCCACCTGCTCAACGCCAAGGCCACGGGCTACCAGGAGCTGCCAGACTGGCCAGAGGAAGCCCCGGACCCATCTGTGCGCAATGTGGAGGTCAGCAGGAGTGGGGTGGGCAGGGGTGTGCGGAGAGAGGTAGACAGCAGGGAGCCCTGGGGGTGTGCCTGGCCCTCCTGACACCCTCCCCACGTGCAGGAAGAAGACCTCTCCCTTATGGAGACCCACATGGGCCTGTTGGGCGAGTACACAGAGGTCCCCGCCCCGTGTGCTGTGCGGCCTGCCTGTGTGCAGTGCTCCCCCCAGCCTCTGCTGCCCCCTCTCCCCTGTGTGCTGTCTGCCGTGCCTGCCCCGAACTCTATCCCTTCCTTGTTGGCAGCCAGGCTCTGTGAGCACCACCCCCACCCTCCAGGGATAGTACCCCTGCCTGCCCCCCAATATTCCCTCTCAGGGCCAGGGCCAGGGCCAGGTGAAGGATAAGAGGGACTTTCCTGGTGCCTCAGATGGTAGAGTCTGCCTGCAATGCAGGAGACCCGGATTCAATTCCTGGGTCAGGAAGTTCTCCCGAAGAAGGAAATTGCAACCCACTCCAGTATTGCCTGGAGAATCCCATGGACAGAGGAGCCTGGCAGGCTATAGTCCATGGGGTCTCAAATAGACACGACTGAAGCGACTAACAACTCCTCATCTCTAGGTACCTGAATGGACCAAGTGCTCCAATAGGGAGAAGAGGAAGGAGAAGGAGAAACCCTTCTACTCAGACTCAGAGGGAGAGTCAGGCCCCACAGAGTCTGCAGACAGCGGTGAGGAGATGGGCAGGGCTGGGGCCTGTGTGTGCGTCTTGTGGCTCCCTGTCTGGTGCAAGCGTGTGCTGTTGTGTTATATGGTCATGGGTCCAAGGGAACGTGCACCAGTATGTGTGTTTATGCACCGGAGGGACTGACTGCATGTCCCAGACACGTGTGTGCTTGTGTAGGCCTCTATCCACATGGGTCCCTCTGTGTCCCAGCTGGTCTGGTTGCGTCTGGCTGGGAGCAGTTCAGGGTGTGGGCGGAGGGGGGTAGGGGGAAGAGGTGAGTTTGTTGCATCAGTGCAGAGTCTGAAGCTGAGCGCCCAGGGCTCCCCAGGAGGCCAGCTCAGAAGAGGGAAGCCTGAGACTGTCCCTCCACAGACCCCGAGTCCGAGAGTGAATCGGAAAGTAAGAGCAGCAGTGAAAGCGGCTCCGGGGAGTCCAGCAGCGAGTCTGACAATGAAGACCAGGAAGAGGATGAGGAGAAAGGGAGGAGCAGTGAGAGGTGAAATGACTGGGGGGTTTCAGGGTCTCCTTTGGGAAAGAAGGGCCAACACTCAGCCTTAGTCAGTCTCCTAAGAGCCCCCAAGCCACCTCCTGGGCTGCTGGGGCCTGCAGTCCTTCAGGGCTGCTCACGTGAGGGCTGCAGCCTGGGGAAGCACTCGGGAAAAGGGCCTGAGCTGGCGCAGGCTGGTCTGAACCTCTCACTGCAGCCCAGGTGTGGTGTCCTGTGGTCCGGGCTCCCCACCCTCACCCCCAGTTTTCAAGCTTTCCCTGCTCTTCTGTGAGGCAAGAAGGGGCCATCCAGGCTGGACCCAAGCCCTGTTTGCCCCCTCTCTTCCAGTGAACAGAGTGAGGAGGAAGGTAAGAAGAAGAAAATGAAGAAGAGGAAGAAGGTGTCAGAAGGGCAAGAAGGCGGCTTGTCCTCGGATGAGGGCAGCGATTCCAGCAGCAGCTCCTCAGAGTCTGAGATGACATCAGAGACCGAGGAGGAGCAGGTGGAACCTGCCTCCTGGAGGAAAAAAACAGTGAGAGCCTTGGGGTAGAAAGGGGGTTGGCTCATGGCCCAGGGCCCCCTCCACCCTCTGGGCCAGGCCCAGACGTCTCCTCACAACCCAGAATGGGCCAGGGTACTCCCCTTCCACACTCACACCCCATTTTTCTCTTCCAGCCTCCCAATAGCAAAAGTGCCCCTGCAGCCAAGGAGGTCTCCCTGCTTGACCTAGAGGACTGTGAGTTTGGGTAGAAGTCAGGGGGAAGGAGGCCTGGGGAGGATGATGTAGGAAGGTCCATGGCACCCTGGGCTACGTTCCCTGGGGCTTCAGGGTAATGGGAGCAGACCGAATATATTTGAGCCTGAGAGGGCAGCAGGTCAACCTTCCCAGGTACAGGGTTGAAGTCAAGGGTGGACATCTGTCTGGAGGCACCAGGTGCCACGTTTCGCTGTCCATGGTGCTGAACTGTCTGCTCCCTGGCCCTAGGCTCCATGGCCCTATCCAAGCCAATTCCACTTTGCCTCTCCTTTATCATCACATTCCTTGTATGCCCTACAGTCACCCCGGCCAGCGTCCAGCCTGTGTCCCCGCCCACAGTCGTGTCCACTAGCCTGGCTGCTGACCTGGAGGGTCTGACACTCACAGACTCCCCCCTGGTGCCCTCGGTGAGTGGGGTAGGCAGAAATACATCTCTGTGGTGTGTCCTACGGTATGGGTTTGTGCGAAGGGGGTGTGATGGAGTGGGTAACTCTGAGTCCCCGTTTCCGTGAGCACAGGCGGGGACGAGGCTGGGGCTGGCCCTTTTCTGGTGGATCATTTCCATCCTTCCCACCACCCTACCCGATCCCCGCCAGCTGCTGAGTCCCGTGTCAGGAGCTGGGAGACAGGAGCTGCTGCATCGCGTGGCTGGCGAGGGGCTGGCTGTGGACTACACCTTCAGCCGCCAGCCTTTCTCTGGGGACCCGCACATGGTGTCTGTGCACATCCACTTCTCCAACAGCTCAGACACCCCCATCAAGGGCCTACACTTGGGCACCCCCAAACTGCCTCCCGGCATCAGCATCCAGGAGTTCCCTGAAATCGGTGCGGAAGGGCCGTGCGTGGAGTGGTGGAGGAAGCTCCGGGGCAGGGACGGGGGTAGGGAGGTCCACGGGTCTGCCTGTGACTGCTGACAGTCCACTCTGCCCAGCCAGGGGCTAGGCTCTGGGAGTACAGAGATGGCATCTGCCACAATCCACACCCCGGTGGACAAGACAAACTAGGAAACAAGCAAGTCCATATCAGGACAGGAGGAGCTTGAGGCTTGACTGATTCAGTGCTGACTTCAGTGGGGTGAGGGCAGGTGGGGGTGGGTGTCTAGATTTCAGGAAGAAACCAGGAAGAGTCTCCAGCAGCCCAGAAAGCCAGGTTCCGTAGAAGGCGGTCAGCTGAGGCAGTGGAGGGGAGAAGGAGTCTGGGTTCCAGACCCATCAGGTGATGGGGTCTCCGTCTACCCCCTGCTCCTACCTCCCACTGCTGCAGAGTCCCTGGCACCTGGAGAGTCTGCCACTGTTGTCATGGGCATTAATTTCTGTGACTCAACCCAGGCGGCCAACTTCCAGCTATGGTATGTGTCCAGCTTGTGGAGGAGCGGGAGGGCGGCTGGAAAGAGGAGGGGTCAAAATAAACGGACTGGAGGTGGTGTTAGGTGGGGAGGCATCATGATCTGGAAGGCGTCCCAGGACCTTGGGCCTTACCTCCAGACACAGTGCGTGGTGAGGGGAGAGAAGCCGGCCTGACTCCCTCTCTCTGTCTCCTCCGGCCTTCCTAGCACCCAAACCCGACAGTTCTATGTCTCCATTCAGCCACCTGTTGGGGAGCTGATGGCCCCCGTGTTCCTGAGTGAGAATGAGTTCAAGAAGGAACAGGGTGAGTGCTCCCTGGGGGTGGGTGGGACGGGTGATCAGGACCCTCCTCCGGGGCTTATTCAGCTCCACTGTACAGACATGCTGTGGGAGCCTCAGCTGCTGCACACAGAGGGAGGCCTTGCCCCTTGTGACTCCAGCAAAGGCTTCCCAGACCCTCGGACACTTCAGTGAGACTTTGGAGAGAGTTGAGACGCAACCAGGCAGAAGATTCTAGGCCAGGATTCCAGCTTGGGGAAGCATTATGAGTAGGCGTTAATGAAAATTTACAGGAAGCAAGCAGGGGTGCAATTTGCCTTGGGGCCTAGGGATCCTTAGCACTGGGAAGAAGGGAAAACAAAGCTGAAAATATGTTCGGTCTAGTTTCTGGAAACTTTGAATACTGTGCTAAAAGATTTCCGTCCTAAAATTTCAGAGCTGAAAGGGGTCACAGAGGTTATTTGGTATCAACTCCATTAATAGAGGGGTAAGGAGTGCAAATTTCATTTTTCTAGCAGTAGAGGAATTATTGAAGTTTTTTGAGCAAAAGTGAAAGTGAAGTCGCTCAGTCGTGTCTGACTCTGAGACCCGTGGACTGTAGCCCACCAAGCTCCTCCGTCCATGGGATTCTCCAAGCAAGAATACTGGAGTGGGTTGCCATTTCCTTCTCCAAAGAAGGGGCCAGGTTCAGTCTTGGGCTTCAGAAAGCAAAATCTGGCAACATTTACAGTTAGGACTGGAATTGAGAGAATGTGCAGCAGGAAAAAGAGGCAGAACAGTATAAGTGGAAGGAATCATGGGGCTTCGTGAGTCCTGGATTTAAGTTCTGAACCTGCCGCTTGCTTGGTATGTGACCTTGGACTAAATCCTGTGACAAGTTATAAGGCTGTTGATGTAGATTTGATGAGAGATGGTGAGAACCAGGATTAGAGCCACAGCAAAAAAATGAAAGGCTGAGGTAGGGGAGAGGGACTCCATGGGCATTTGCCGAATGAAAGAGGAGACAGAGACGTGGAAGCTGTCTCTAGAATATCTGGCTTAGAGAGCAGGGAGAATGGCAGTGCTGTTCACCTCGACCAGGGGTTGGCCAGCTTTTTCTGTAATGGGCGGTAAAGTAAATGTTTTATTTATGTTAAACATTTTAATATTTATTTATTTGGCTGTGCTGGGTCTTAGTTGTAACATGCAGGATTTTTAGTTGCAGCATGTGAACTCTTGATTGTGGCATATGGGATCTGGTTCCCTGACCAGGGATTGAACCTAGCCCCCCTGCATTGGGAGGGCGAAGTCTTAGCCACTGGACCACCAGGGAAGTCCCAGAAAACATTTTAGGCTTTCTGGGTCATGTGGTCTCTGCTGCAATTTGCCTTTGTAACCCAGGAACAGCCATGGATAATACATGAATGAGTGTGGCTGTATTCCAATAAAACTCTATCTATGGACACAGACTTGAATTTCATGTACTTTACATGTGTCATGAAATATCTAGCCTTGATTTTTTTTTCCCCCAATGCTTAAAAAGTATTAAAAAAAAACAAAAGCCACATTGTGGACCGTGCAGGTGGTATATTGTATATGGCCTTCAGGCTCTAATTTGCCAAACCCCTAATCTAGAAGAAATAAGGATGGATCAGGCAAGGGAGAGGGGAAGATCTTGGATAGTTTTGGATGAGCTGCTTTTTGAAATATACGTGGGAAATTCAGGAGGAGGTGTTTCATACACAACTGAAAAATGTGGGTCTGTGCACAGGAAACACTTCTAGGCTGGAGTCAGGAGCAGAGAGGTGATAACTGAAGCTGTGACTATAAGTGAGATCACCCTGAGGGAGAGATGAATGGGGAGATAAGGAGGCCACAGACCTTTCTTGAGGAAAACTTGTATCCTTCAGGAGAAAAAGGAAGGGAGGGGAAAGAGAAGGAGCAGGGTGTAGGCAGGAGGAGGGATGAGGAGGTAGAAATGTGTCTTGGATAGTCTGCAGGCCAAGATGACCAGAGACCTTCAGGTCCAGCATATAGGAAACTGGTGCCAGCATCAGAGAGAGCGGGTTATCGCCAAAGGGGAGACCGAGGCCAACTGCAGTGGGTTTCGAGAGAGCGTTGAGGAAGTGAGTCCTCTTTGGAGGCCCTTGGAGGTCAACAGTGAAGGAGAAACAGTATTGGCATCATGGCATGTCTGGCTTCTAGGGAGGACTTAGGAATGAGGAGACTTGATGAGGAGAAACTAAAAGTACAGGACAAGAAAATGTCACTAGATAGGAATGGAGGGGATGAAAGAAACAGGAAGGGTGTGTCTGTTCTCCAAAGGAGAACAATGACGGGAGTAGCAGAGGGAGGAGAGAGGCTGGGGAGAAGGTGGGCAGGGCAGATGGAGGAGCTCATGTGGCTGGGGAGAGCACAGGAGTGCAGAGATGCCAGCCCTGTGGAGTGAGGGTTTCCAGGGATGCTCTGAAGGCCTGGGGACGTCATGAGCCTGGGCCATGGTTGGAGCTGTTGTCTTGTGTGAAATCAGGGGTCCACCCGTGAGGGCTGCTTGTGACCCCTGGACTTGGGCCTGTTTGGTGAGAACCCACAGCAGCTACCAGTGCAACGAGTCAGCCTCCAGGAGCTGGAGGAGAGTTGAACTTGGGTTGGAGGGCCAACCAGGAAAGACCAAAAGATGTGGGGGCCAGACGGAGGAAACCTCTGAGAACTGACTGGCCTCCAAAACCACTGGCCACTCCTAAGTAGCTGGTAGCCCAGATGTCTGACAGTAGGGAAGCACTAAGTCAGTCTCTGGTCTGCAGTATGGACAGACCCCGGGGTGGGGTGGGGAGAGGCTGACAAAATCTCCCTGGGGGAGGAAATGGCCCAAGAGGGAAGTAGCCCCTCCCCAAGACTGGTGAGGGAGCCCTGCATAGACCCTGGTGAGAATGCTCAGTGCAAGCCGAGGGGCACCCACCATGGCCTTCACCCTCACCATGACCTCTGCCCCCAGCAAAGCTGACAGGCATGAACGAGATCACAGAGAAGCTCACGCTGCCAGACACCTGTCGGAGTGACCACGTTGTGGTGCAGAAAGTGACGGCCACAGCCAACCTGGGTCGTGTCCCTTGTGGGACATCTGATGAGTACAGGTACTGACTGCCAGCAAGGGGGACGAGATGGGCTCTTGGGCCTGATTGGAAGGAGGGGCCCCGGGCCCCAGTGTTGAGCCCATTCCTCCACCCCTACCCCAGGTTTGCAGGGAGGACGCTGACCAGTGGCAGCCTGGTCCTGCTGACTCTGGACGCCCGGCCCACTGGAGCTGCCCAGCTGACGGTCAACAGCGAGAAGATGGTGATCGGCACCATGCTGGTGAAGGATGTGGTGCAGGCCCTGACCCAGTGATACCAAGGGCTGTGACCTGTGTGACCCCTTCTTGTCCCTCCCTCGTGATGTGTAGGCTATTAGCCTCTCTCTCTCTCTCTCCTCATTTCATATAGCATCCAGCGGGGGTCCTCTCTCTCTCTCTGGTCATTACCAGGCTCCCTTCTGGTCCCCCTCCCCAAGGGTTCCTTAGTGATCTGTGCAGAGGGATTCCATTCAGCCCTCCCAGCTTGGTGTAGCTATTTATGTGGCAAAAGGTCAATAAAATATCTTCTCCCTAGAGGCTGGCTCATCTTCCCTTTCTTCTGGGTTCTACCTAAGGGGGTGGACTGGGGGGCCAGCTCCCAAGATTGACAGTGTTTGACCCTTGTGAATTACCGCTACTGGCCTTCTAGGTTGAAGCCCCAAGATGACTGTCTTCAAGTCTCCACGCGTCTCTATGGAAGACACACCTGATCAGGATGGAGAGGCCAAGCTGGAGGAACTCCTTGGTCCTCTACAAGCCTCAGCAAAGATTCCTCTTCAACATCTGACCATCCCTTTTGGTTCCCCTCATGGGCCCTGGAGAAGGAGAACTCATAATGTGGGGAATTCCCAAACATAGGTGCAAGGTTCAAAGTATGTCAACTGCATCCTGATGGGCCTAAAGCCCCCAGTTTGCTGGGGAGATGACTCAAGGGGCGTCTTGGAGAGGGAAGAACAGGAGATGTAGAACAGTGCTTCATCAGATGGCCTGGGGGTCTTGTTAACGTACAGATTCAGATCTGTGGGTCTGGAGTGGGGCCTGAGAGTCTGCATTTCTAACGAGATCCCAGCAACCATGGCTGCTGCTCCACACACACACTAGAGGAATGAGGTATAGAGCCTCCACCCTGGGACAAGCCTTCCGGGGGTGGCCGTGGGGGTCAGGGCCTTTTCCTGGTGAGGAAAGAGCATGAGCAGGCAGTGGTTCCTAAATGGATAAAAGGGGTTCCATAAGCATGTGTTCTGCCAAAAACAAATAGAAAGCTTGTAATCAATAAGTTTAGGAATCACAGATTGAAACACAGTAAGGTAATTTCCCACAGGCCTTCTCAGAGCCTTTACTACGCTAATGTGTGTTGGGACTCCATTTGCTCTTGACCTCGGAATGCATTTGTCCCAGAACCCTTTCATGGACTGTGTTACAGGAAAAACACTCCGGTGACAGTTGGAGATGTAGGACCTCAGCCCTGATCCTCCATAACCAAGACTTCAGTCCTTTGACCACCCCATCCCCTAGCCCTGTCAGGGAAGAGGCCCTGAGCAGGTCTGTTTAGGGACAGACAGGGTGGAGCTGGTGTGGCCCTCTTCTCAGGGAAGGAGAACAAAGGCGGTGTCAGGGGACGGCCCTGCCCTTGCCTCTGGGGACTTGCCGGGCTCTGTGGCACCAGAGGGCAGCTGGGCTGCTACCTGTGTGAGAGCCTTGGGGCCCCAGAGTCCCCCTGAGATCACTGTTTTTGTCACTGCAGGTTCTGAGAGGGGACTGATCCACCATTCAGGGGTCACTCAAATGGTGGACTGGTTCTTGCTGTGTCTCTAAATCAGCACTGCCCGCAACAGGAGAAAGAACGTGGGGGCAATTTTCTAAGAAATCAGAACAAGGACCATCCGAGAATTCCTTACCAATCTGGACTTTGCAGTGCAGGCCCCCGAGTGGGTTCTGTAGGAACCAGAAGCACAGAAGGCATGTCCTCCGGAGCCCACAGCCCAGGTTCCCAGAACCTTGTGGAAAGGGAACCTGGGTCTCCAGCCCCTAAGTGAGAGTGCAGAGCCCAGGAACCTCAGTCACAGCCCTGTGCTGGTTCCTCTGGAGCAAATCCCAGGCTGTGGGGTTAGCAGCAGCAACCATTCCTGAGAAGATGGTTCTCGAGCATGAGACAGCCTCGGGAGAGGCAGGAGAGCTGGGCGTGAGCAGGGAGAGTCTGGGTCTGCAGCTGGTGAGGAGGAGGAGCCTCGCTGGGAAGGCTGGCACTAAGGAAGCAGGCAGAAGCAGCAATCTTCAACCTTTCAAGGAAAGCAAAAGGGCCCCATTCTGTTTTAGCGGATGGTCTGCAGGGATTAAATGTCGGTCAGAGGGGAAGGGTTTTGGGCTGCCCCGCCCTCAGCCCAACCTGTGTCTTCTAAAGCCGAACCTCCCATGGCCCTGCCATGTCGGCATCCCTGAGTGAGTGTCGGCAGGGATGAGCCTCCCTGGTGGACACAGATCAGACATGCAGGACCTGGAAGGGGCTCCCTTCTCCCCAGAATATTCTTCTTTCCAATCTCTGTCATATCCTGGATCATGTCACTGATTCAAATCTGCCACTGTGGCCACAGGCTTCCTTGATCTCACGTATCCCGTGACAGCGCTGAGGGGCAGCCAGAGAGCTGGGCCCAGGCCTAGGGGGTTCACATGGGGCCCAGGACGACAGAGAAACCTAGGAAGGGCTCTGTTGGCACTCAGGGAGGACTGGGGTGGGGGCAGAAATGGACAGAAGCCCAGGGATTGGCACCGAGGCAGAAGGTGCCCCCGGTGAGGGTCGGGTAGAGCATTAGTGAGGACCAGAAAGTCTGAGTGTGGTCTGAGCCAGAACACAGGCCTTGACAGGACAATGAACTCCATGAGGGGTTGAGAATGGGAACCCAGTCCAGGATGGCTTCAAAGCAGTGTCCTGGCAAATGGGTACAAGGAATGGGTGCGGTTTCTGGCCAGGCGGCTATAGCTGGCTAGCCACGATGTCTGGGGGACAGATTCATCTAGGGACCCTAAGGAAGTGTCTGCAACAAGGATCCCAGAGGGGGGCGGTGCTAGTTTTGCCCAGGTCTGAACTTACCCCGCCCCAGCCCCTATGCTAATTCAGCACCTTTTCCTGGGCATCTTGTGAGAGTCACCCCTTTGGCAGAGTCTTCAGATCAAAGGGAGGGGATGTTGGGTCTGTAACTCACTGTGCCAGGATTTCCCCTGGCTTTACTGGGCAAAGGAGACTTCTGACCAACCCCCCGCCCCCAAGGCCTGGCTCCTGGATAGCCAGGGTCCTCACTACTAGTTTCTTTTTTAAAATACTTATTTGGCTGAGTCAGCTCTTAGTTGCGGCACATGGTAACTTCTGTTGCCACACGCAGGCTCACTAGATGCCACTTGGCTTCTCTAGTTGTGGCGCATGCAGGGGTTTAGTTGCTCTGTGGCATGTGGAGTGTTGGTTCCCCAACCAGGAATCAAACCTGTGTCCCCTGCATTGCAAGGCAGATTCTTTACCACTGGACCACCAGGGAAGTCCCCCTCACCATCAGTTTCTTCCCCGCCTCCCCAGCCACATTCAGGTCCCTCTCTGTCACTCCCATTTCTACTGTGGCTACACATGAAGCAGGGTGGGGGTGGGGAAAGGCCCGCCTCAGGTACCTCCTTCCTCGTCAAGCATCTGAGCAGCCAGCAAGTGCTCGGCACTGTGGTGGCAAAGAGGTTGTGGGCTGATAACCACCCAGGACTGGGGTGTGAACCATGGAGGGACTGCTCAGCCCAGTAGATCCTATCTCATGCCACCAGCCTGCAACTGGCTGCAGAGCCTGCTGGACTGGGAGAGCCCCAGCTCAGGGGTGGGCCAGGAGAGCTGCTGAGGGAGGGTATGCACGGACCAGCATCCTCAAGGAGATGAGCTGGTCTTCCTTCTTCCACAGCCTGGTCAGTGTGGTCTCCCAGAGCCAAGAGAAGGATGGTGAGCCAGTGTCTGGAAGGGTGGGGCTCAGGACTGGGGTTTGAAATGTGCACCTTCCTGGATCTTTTACCTGATGGTGCTGGCTTGAACCTGTTTTCTTCTACCCTATTGTCTCCCCTCTCCCCCCATCCCACTAACCTGTCTACCAAGAAAGAGCACTTGGGGCCTGCATTGTTAATCCTGACCACCGGGAACCCCACCCTGATGGCCCCATGACTACCAAGGATGCTTGGGGGTCTCTGGGCCTTGGCATGGTGTGGAGGAAGGTGAGCGATGCTGGGGGTTACTTACCTGAATGGCACCTTCACCCTGAATGGCACCTTCACCCTGAATATCACTTCTTATCTGCTGCCAAGGACTCCCTAACTTTAGTCCCTTTTCAGATCTGCCCATGAGTCCACCTGAGTGGTACTTCCCAGTGGTACCTGGAGAATAAAGGTTACTAACAGCTCAGCAAAATGCTTCTGTCTGGGATCTTCCCAGACACGTGTCCCTGTCTTTGGGACTATGTAAAAAAAAACAAAAAACAACTTTATTCGTAGACTGAAAAACCCATGTAATTAGTATTCAGATCAAGAAACAGATAGCAGCATTGATATTTCGGTCAGAGATCAATTACAGAGTTCTGAAACGATTCTACCCCGGTCTGCAAATGGCAGTGGGATCCCAGAAGGCCAGTACAGACTTGTGTCCGGTAATGCCAACATGGTACCGTATGGGGCTCTCTGGGGTCCCTGTGGCAGGGGACGAGGTGTGTGGAAATAAGTGGGGGTTGTCTTGTTTTGGCTGAGGGAGAATGTGAGGAAACAGTTCTGAGGAAGGAGGAACTCGTGGGCAAGGTGACCTTGATGGAGGTCTTGACTTGCACCTGCAGAGGGCAGGCAGGGAGACGGTGAGGCATGGTCCTTCTCACTTGGACCAAGGCCAGACAGAGACCCTGTGCTCCGGGAAACCCCTCAACCTCAGTCTCCTCAGCTATAAAATGAGGGGGAGGGCCCCTCAGGTTCCTGTCTCTCCTTTCGTTGAGACCCTAGGCATCCTCTTACCCCTTTACAAGCATCTCAGGACAACCAGCACTCTCCTTCCACTGTGACCAACAAGTGAGCCAACCTCTGGTGATCTCTGCTTCCTGGCATTTGCCCCCTGGAGTCATCCCCTCCTGCATCTCATCACGGCTGGTGTGTGTAAACAACAGAATACTGTAGAAGCCAGAGTCTGTTATTTTGGAGATGAGCTTATGACACTCCCCTCACCTCCATCTTAGCAGCCCCCTGGAGCAGTCCCTGTAAGAAGGAACCAAGTGAATCTGGGGTGGGTGGAGTTGGGAGACAGATCCAGCTCCAGGCAAAGCTTCAAATGACTGCAGTTCTGGCTGAGAGCTTGACTGCAACCTCAGGAGACAGCCTGAGCCAGATAAGTCCGTCCTGGATCCCTGACTCTCAGAAATTGTGTGAGAATGAATATTTGTTGTTCTAACCAGCCTCACTTCTGGATAACTTAACAGCGTACATGAATAAAATCCAGCCCTTGACCCAGGTCCTAGGGTTTTGGAAACGTCCTCAGAGCAAGCCTGGGCTCCCAGCTCTGGCCTTTGGAGCAAATTTCTGCCACATTCAGTGTCAGTGGTGTGCTGGAGCCGGCTTGGGAGCATCCGCTGGTATCACACTGGCAGCTTGAAATCAGCCACTATCCAGGTGGGGATAGTGGGTAAAGAACCCGTTTGCCAATGCAGGAGACATAATGAGACACAGGTTCAATCCCTGGGTTGGGAAGATACTCTAGAGAAGGGTGTGACAGCCCATCGCAGTATTCTGGCCTAGAGAATCCTTTGGACAGAGGAGCCCGGCAGGCTACAGTTCATGGTGGTTGCAAAGAGTCGGACATGACTGAAGCGACTTAGCTGCACGCATGGTCTTTAGGCCACAGAAATTGGTGAATACTGCAAGTCACTCCCCTCCCTGTGGCCAACTGTCAACACTTACCAGCACACCTCTGCCCTGAACTGTCCCCATCCCTGTATCTCCTTAAACAATTATATTTCAAGTTTAAAAAGTAAAATAACCACCTGTGTCTGCTTACCCAGTTTAAGAACTAAAGCAATCAATTCAGCAGATACCCACTGGATTCCTCGTCTCACGAGCGCTTCCCTCCCCACCTGGAATAAATCACTGTTCTGAATGTTATTATGTTTATCAAGGCCATGCATTTTGGGGTACTTTTACTACATACAGATGTATTCTTAAACAATATATTGTACTTTGTGACTGTAATATACTGCCTGTTTAGAAATTTTATATAAATGGCATCGTAGAGTATGTATTCTTCTACATTCTGCTTTTTTTCATTCAATGTTGTGTATGAGTCATCCATGTTGATACGATTAGCTTTATTTCATTACTTTTACTTATATACAGTATTCCATTGTGTATGTTTCTGCATGCTCAGTTGTTGAGTGACGTCTGATTCTTTGCGACCCTATGGAGTGTAGCCCACCAGGCTCCTCTGTCCATGGAATTTTCCAAGTTGAGTACTGGAGTAGGTTGCCATTTTGTATGACTAGACCACAATTTATCAATCCATTCTCCTGTCGATAGGTATGTAAGGTATTTATTTTTGCAATTTTGAATAACACCTATCTGAACTTTTAACCTCAACTCCTGCCTCTTTAACATGTGGGCAAGTTTCTCTAACACGTTACCCCAGGAGTGGGATTCCTGGTGGTAGCGCATACACACCTGCAACTTAACATTGCCAAATTGCTTTCCAGGGTAGCTGTACTTCACATCAAGAATACTCATGGTATCATCATTCATAATAGTCCAATTCACATTGCCAATCACCAGGAGAATGGAGAAGCAAATATGGCATATGAATACAATGGAATACCACTTAGCAATAAAAGGGCTTAACTACTGCTACCTGCATCAACATGGATGAATCCTGTTCAATGAAAGAAGCTAAAAGTTTAGATGAAGTCCTAAAACAGGCAGAATGAATCTGTGAGAAAAGTGACTACAGGATTAGTTATCTCAAGGAGAAGGGGATGAAGTGGAAAGGGGCATGGTGGAACCCTGTGGGGTTCTGGAAGGAGTCCATGCCTTGGTGTGGGTAGTGGTTACCTGGGTGTATATGTAGGAAAAAAGCATCAAACTGGATACCAAAGACTGTACTCTGTGCACTCTGTATGTGGGTTAGCCCTCGATTTGAAAAATGTAGAAAATAAAACCTACAACCAAAGTGGCTGAACCAGTTTACACCCTGACTGGCAGTGAGTTTGCCGCTGGGAGAGTGAGCCTTCTCATTGCATCTGCCTGGGGAGTGTGGAATGGTATCCTTCTGTGTTCATTTGCATTTCCTTGGTTGTGGGTGAGTGTAGGCATCTTGAAACAGGTTTGTTGGACACTTGCGCTTCCACTCCTGTCAATGGCCCATTCCCATCGTCTATTTTTCTATTTGGCTCACTGTAGAAGTTCCCACATATTTTGGAAACCAGTCCTTTGTAGATCGTATATTGCGAATACCCTTCTCCAGTGTATGACTTTTCAAGTTTTAAACTTAAGAACCCAGAGGTTTTAATTCCAATGTGGTCAAAGTTATCAATTTTCCTTTATACCCTGTGCTTGTTCCACATTCACAAATTTTGTCTGTACTCCAGTGTAATAAAAATATTTTCCTAATATTGTTTTCTAAAAAAATTTCCTGGCGACTGAACAACAAAAAATTTCCAAGTAATGCTGTATACATTTGCTTTTTTAGCCCACTTAAAATTTCCATTTGTGTATGATGAAAGGTGGGGCTGATCTAGTTTCTTTTATTCCACTTAAAAGGGCATGAAAAAAAACTCAAAAAAAAAAGTGGTTTCTTTTGCACAGAGCTTGGCAAAAGCTGAGTAGACACTATATGCTTACTTTACCTTGTGGTCTTGAATTCCTAAAGGAATCTCCCTTCTGATCTTTTCCAGCCAGGAAAGTTATTTTCTCCCTGCAGTCTCTTTTCTTCTTTTAGCTCTCTGCCTGCTGTGGAGGCACCAAACACCTGAGCATATAAAAGAATACCAGGTTCCCTCCTGGTGCATGCATTTAAAACTTAGTCCAGCCAATTACAGTTACACTCAAAACCTGTGTTATAAATCTGGGGCTTGACTGCAGAGATGGTGCCAGGCATAGCTGGGCTCAAAGGCTATTTGTTGACTAGGAGAATGGATAATGCTGCCTGTTTGTTCCTGCTACTTCAGTGACCAGCTGCGGGGACTTGACCAAGTCATGTAATACCTCCACCTCTGCCTCTTTCCGCACCCGGCCCTGTGTACTGCAGGCATCTAGTCAGGGGTACTGTTCTTCCTGTATAACCTGCAAGCCTGGCCAAGTCAGAGCAGGCAGCCAGGACTCACCAAACGCATGAGTGTATGTGCATGCACCCACCCCTTCCTTCATTGCCTACATTGTGCTCTGGGGTCAGTCAGAAGGTAGTACACATGTAAGGGTGCTGGACATTTTGTTCTTATCTGGTTAAAGCTTTAGACTCTGAAGCCAGAAGACTGCCTGGGTTTGAGTCCTCACTTTTCTACTTCTAACTGGGAGTCCTTAAGCTAGTTACTTCTCTGAGCTTGAGTTTCCTTGTCTGCAAATGGGTTAAATGGGTTAATGCAGCTGAAACACTTAGAACTGTGCCAAGCACAGGCCAAGTACTCAGTCAAGTACAAGGTCAACTATATTCTCATTATTACTGCAACAGAAAGTTTTAAGAAGAGGGATTTTATGCAGCACAAATTTCTGTTCCAAGACACCTGAAAGATGCCTTCCTTTCCTACAGCTGGGAGTTTTAAAATATGAAAGAGCTCCCAGGTACTGTTGCCTTGGGCACTATTCCAGTTTCCGGTTCTTCTCTTGCTCAGCTTTGGGTCAGGGAAGAGAAAGCATGAGCTGCATGAGGCCCCTGGATAGGCTAGGCTTGATTCTTTGAATTAATGACCAAATTTAAAATTAAGACGATTGCACATTAAAACCCCCCCCCCCAAAACACAAAAACTGCTTCTCCAGCTTGTCTTGAAAGATTTGGCTGGGCTGAGATGTCATTCCTGCACAGCATCCATCAGCTAATCCTCCTTAGATGTAACTGGGGCCTTCCTGGTGCTGCCATACATCCTCAGTTGGCTCCTGTGCTGTAGGTATCCGGGTGTGGCACTCCCTGAGAAGACAAGCAAGATACATCACCTCAGATGAGTTGTTCTACGCTGTTTGTGAGCCAGGGTGGGACTTGTGGGTGGGTTGCTCGTAGAGAAGGAAGAGCTCCAGATAGGGCTGGTGTGGGAGGGTTCCAGGGAAACTAAACCAGGAGGCAGGGAATTCCTGGGCAGCTGAAATGGGGCATCTTCAGGAGGGAGGGGGAAACGCTCAAGCAGCTCCTCTGAAGGGGAAGAGAGAGTGGAGCAGTTTATGGCTAGGGGGTGCCAGGGTCCCGTTTTGCACTCCCCTGCCGCCATCACCTCTCTGCCCAGAACCTCAGCAACCCATGGGAGCTCCTGCACGGGGACATTCTACGGATGGAGACTGGCCAGCTCTCACTGTCACTCTGAGTCCTCCTGTGGACTTACTACTCCAGCGTCTGTTCCTACCCTTTCTCCCATTAATCCTCCTGCCACAAAAAGCTAGACCTTGACTCCCTCCCCTCATCCATTAGATCCAGGCCAGCCTCATCAGCCTGCCAGGAAGGCAGCAGACCTGTCTCCCCAACTGCCAGGAGGAACCTTAAGCAGAGTAAGTGCTTTATAAAATAGTATGATGGTGATGCTGAGGTAATATACGTGGAACACTTAGGCTCAACAACGCCCATCCCTTTTCTCCCTACCACAGTCGTTTATTTCTCCCCTTTCACTGTCAAACCTCTACGAAGTCTGCAGTAACATCTTAAAAGATATCTGATACTATCATTCTCCTGTTCACCATTTTTAATAGTTCCCAGATGTCTGCAAAATAAAGGCCCTTCACGAACTGGGCCCAGGCTTGCCTTCTGCGGTATCAGCACGCATTATCCTCTGCCCTGGTCAGGAGCCTCTCTGTTCTGCACTCCTTCTCAGCCTTCGCCTGCCCTTCTGCCTGGAACGCCACCTCCGTTTCCGTACCTGCCCGGGGTTTCAGCTTGGGGTCCGCTCCTACCCCAAAGACGCCCTCCCTGACCACAGTCTGACCCACCGCCGGGTCCCTCCTCCGCTCTCCAGGAAGTTTTCCTTTCGCAGTCTGGAAAGAGCGTCGGAAGCGGCTTCCCGGGGAACTACAGTCCAAAAGGGGATCCCTGATGTCCTTGGAACTTTCCGGAATCCCCTGACGCCAGCGCAGTCCACCCACGGTCCAGCACACGAAGCAGTCGATCTAGGTGAGCACGCCTGCTGGAACCGGGGAGTGGGGTTGGACAGGGGCGCGTCGCGCAGGCTGTCTCCAAGGAGGGGTTCTTTGGCAGAAAAGGAGCGTGGACACCGTAAAGACAGCTTTATTGACAAAGCGCGTTGCCGCCCCGTCGCAGGGGCTTGTAAATGGCGCTCTGTAAGGGATAAACTGAGGCCCTAAGAGATAAGGGACGTGATCAGGATCACTAGGTGAGTGGCATGCTCCACTTGGACCCCTGGACTCCTGGGGCGGGGGGCAGGGTGCGGGGTGCCGAGCGCGCCCCCAATTGGGCGCCCGGCTCTGGGTGGGCGGCTGAGCCCTCGGCCCGGCCTGCTGGAAGGGGCGGGGCCCCGGGCGGGGCCGACACAGGTGCTTCGCATCCGCCGTGGGGGGGGTGGGGGGAGCGGCTCGGCGGGGCTTTATAAGCGGCCGCGAGTGCGGCGCTGTGAGCGGCTCGCTGCAAAAATAGTGCCCACGTGTCTGCGCGTCCCCTCGCTGAGCCGGTCAGCCGCCCGCCGGCCGGTCCGTCCGTCCCGCAGGGCCACGCCATCCCCATGGCGTTTCCACTGGTAAGAGCGGCCCGCCGCCCGCCGGGGCGGGGCTGGGCGGGGCCGCGGTCAGGGCCGCGGTAGCTAACGGTCCGCGCGCAGCCTCGGCCGGTACCGCGGTCCCCTCCTCCCCCGCCCCCACCCGTGCGCGCGAGTCCCGGGCGGGGCGCGGGTCACGTGCCTGCGGGCGTGGGGCCTCGTGGAGGGGTGTGTAGCGAAGGAGGGGTAGGGAGCCTCCTCGTGACTCAGGGCCTTTGGGCTTAAAGGCGCCGCGGCCCTCCGGGGGCGGCCGGTGAGGCCTCCGAGCTGCGCTGCAGATTCCCGTCGGCCTCGAGTGTATGTCCAGACGGGAGCTGACCGGACGGAAGGGCGCCTCCGCGCCCGGAACTTTTCCTTCTCCCGCAGCCGTCGCACGTGAGAGCCGAAGCCACCGGCGCCGGGAGCTCACTTGCCTCGCCACGTCCCACTCGAGCCTCGTTCGTACCCAGTGGGCAGCGGGGGAGGGCGGGGCGGGGCCGCAGGCGACATAGGCCCTCACGCAGGGCCCCGGGTCACGGGAGACCGCCACGACGGCAGTGGGCGCGGCTCCTTTAAGGCGGAGGGATTAGGCCCCTCGTGCCTTCTGCACGTGCTTCCCCGGCCCAGGAGGTCACGTGGCTTCACACGTTCTGCTGGAGCTGGAATATTGGGGCAGGGTTGGCTAGGTGGGGTCCAGCACCAGTGGGTGGGGTGACCTCCACGTGAAGCCCGGCTTGGAGCCAGGGAGTCGCGCAGGTGAGCTGGGTCCAGGAGGCATAGGCATGGGTCTTGCAGGATATGGAGGCGCCCGTGGAGCCAAGCTAGGCCGCGCCAGACTCTTTTTTCCTAACCCGGGCTCTCTAGGTAGCGGAGAAGCGTGCAAGTGACCTTGGCCTTGTCATTCTTCCCTCAGCCCTGGACTGGGCCAGGTGCCCAGACTCGCGTGGGGGGCTTGGCGTGGGGCCCCGCCCTGGTCCCGGGTTTGCCTTAGGGGACAGCCGGATTGCTTGGCCTGGCCAGTCAGGGGTTAGGGAGGCCTTTGCCTGCCTGGAATCCCGGGGGGAGTGGGGACACAGACCCAGGAAAGTTTGCGTGGGTTGTACCACGTGGCCCCATTCTCTGGCTTTTTTCTCGTGTGGGTGGTGTTTACGGTCAAGGCGACCCTGACTTTCTTGCATCATCCCCCGAGGGTCCAGGCCAGGGTTCTTGTAAGTGGCTCAGTGCCACCCCGGGGACCTAGAAGTCCGAGCCAACCCTGGGGCTCAGGAGCTGGTCCTGGCGTGCATGGGTTAGTTTTTGGTGGCACTCAGCTTCCTGCAGGCCTTACCCCCGTTTGCACGGTGTTGCCCTTCGGAGGCGGGTGGGAAGCACGAGGACTTGGGACAGCAGCTTTCAGATCCCTGGGGTGGGGGTGGGGGTGGGGGGCTGGGACGCGGAGACCTGACACCCTCCCCCAGCCGCCCCGCAGGCCGGGCCGGGCTGTGCTTAGCGCTGCGTTTTGCTGGCAGCTGCCTCCCTTGGTCTCCCTGGCTACCGATCAGCCGCCTCGCTCTCTTGCTGGCACCTGAGTACGCGGCTGGCCAGCGTCATGTGCTGGTGAGGGGCGAGCAGGTTGGAGCTGAAGCCCCAGGTGCACTGCCCGCCTCGGGTCTGCCCCCCAGGTGACAGCGCTGCCATGTGCTAGCTGGCCGCGAGTGTCTCCTGAGGAGGGTGTGCACCCTTAACGCTCAAGTTGTGATTGAGCCTAGGGACCCACGCTGGGCTAAAAACAAAAATACATCCAAACAAGCGGAAGGAAACCTTGGAAACCTCGGGCTGGCGGTGGTTTCCCTGGTTGGTTGGTTTTGCTCGTAGGTGGAAGGGGAGTGGAAGGCAGTTCTGCTTCTGGAGCTCCGCGGAGCTCTGGGCTGTCGGCTTCCACCCCCCCACCCCCACCCCCAACCCCCCCGGGACAGGAGAGTTCAGGGCCAACCCTCCTCTTCGAGCTTGCTTGGGACGACACTGTGTTCCCAGAGCCCCTTGCTCTAGAGTTTGGCTCTTCCCACGGTGATGTAATCTAAGCTTGAGCAGTGGTCTGGCCGCAGTACATGCTCAGTATGTTAGAAGCAGGATGTGAAGCTGACTGCCCTGTGTGTAAGTCACTCTATTAACGGTGTGGAAATACTTGCTTTCCCTTCTCCCGTGGGTGGCCTTAGGAACATCTCCCTGGCCAGGCTCCCCTTTGGGGAAGGGGATCTGTGCCAGCCTGTGCAGCAGGCAGGAGGTTAGAGAGTTGGTGTGTGTGCTGAGGGATCGTGGAAACACAGAGCAGCTTGGATTGGGCCTTTAGGCACTCAGTGAAGGCAGGATTCTATGGTCTTGTCTTTGCTGTGATATGTTTTCCAGTGCCTGTGAGGCAGTAAGTGGAGGAAGGTGATCACAGCAGTAAGACTCCAGGCTAATGATAATAGCTGTCTTTGTAAGTATTTTCATGGGGTCACCCAAGCTATTTATTTTGTTTTTAATCATTAAAATGGGCTACAGACCCAAATCCCTCCAGGGGCCTGAGGTAACATAAATGAGTATAGAGAAAGCAAGAAGAGCAGTGCCCCCTGAACTACAGAATTTGCTTAAAGGAGAGCCAGTAGCTGGTTGTTGGCTATGCAGAAATGGGGGGCCAGAGTTCATGGATCTTTTGTTTTTTCCTAGCTAAGCTGCCAGTCTCTTAATTCATAAATGTAACAACTGAAAAATTGAAAACATTGTTATGAATCAAAGTCTCTGAAGGTTGTATTCAACCTGAGAGCTAGTTTGGGATCTTTGTCTCAAAAGGTCTCTCTTAGATTTCCCCCTCCCCGTTTTGCAGGTGATGAAACAGGCTTAGAAATAAAATCACAAGGCCACCAAGTGATAAAACTGGTTGTGTGAACCTAGGTCTTTCTGGTGCGGTAGTTCAGCCTATGATACTGTGTGTATTCTAGTATGTTAGAGGGGTCAAGAGGGTTATTGGTGGTATATATTGTACAGAAAAGGTAGTGGTTTATGGGCTGGTCTCACTCATAGGCAAGAGTGGGCTTTAACTGCATTGGAGGGAAGCTGGGTTGCTGCGGAAGTCGGTGTGGGTCTTCCGAGCATTAGTGCTGTGGTGCTGATGTCAGGAGGAATGTGCTGTGTCTATCATTCCATGATACGTGTCAGAGCAGTTTAGCCGATTCTGAGAGAGCCAGAGGTCTGGAGAAGTCAGGCTCCTCCCACTGTGGGGGTGACCCTCCTAGCCCTCTGCACAAAAGATTGTCCTCTTTCAGGACAGTTAAATTTCAGCCACCTTTTTCCTTCTGAGAAAAGACGTATTTGAAATCATATGATTGTTGTAGAGCTATAAAAGTAGAATGGGGTTTATTAAATCTTAGCTTTTCTCTCTTAGCTAAAATTCCCGTAATCCTGTCTCTTAGATTCCTAGGAAGAATTAATAAGGATTTTAGCAGTGCGTGGTAAAATCTGGAATAAGCTCCTAGGACATAAAAAGAGCTCTTGTACCAGAAATGAGGGGCTGGGGTTTCATTCTGGACAACAGTTAGAATCCTTCTTGCAGTGTAGAAGCCACACTGGCAGATGTAAAAAGATATGTGCCTTTATTTCTGTATCTTATTCCCAAAGGATTTAAACATAAAGAAGTAAAGACAATGTTCAGAGACTTGCCAAAGGGAATTTTTTCCATGAGAATGCAGACTCAAATACAAACCAGATAACTTTTCTTTTTAACCTGTAAACTGGGAAGTTTTGGGCAAGATGAAAACTTTAAAGTGTTACCTGTCCCCTCCTGCTTCTTTAGTTACCTTTACAGGCCACTCAGCCATGAATTCACTCTTGTGAATCTGGTGGTGGAGGGGAAAGGTGAGATGACTGGAGTAGGTCTGCGCTGGAATTTTAGTGTTTATTTGCTAGATAATAACTGTGCAGAGTTTCTTATTCATTGTTTTCAGCTAAATGACTGTTTCCTAAAATTGTTATGTGTTTGTTTAAAGGGCAGGTTAATTAGTGGGTAGTATTTCTGCCTTTAAAGTTTGGGATAGAGATACATGCCAAACCCAGATATTCATATTTAGGCTGCTGTCTTCAGTAGCTCGTGGTTGGAGGCAGTAAGAGAATCATGAGATCAAATAGCAAGGTATTTTCTCTGCTGTGGAAGAGCTGCGCTAATCCCATCCTGTTCTGCCAATCTGCTTTTCCTGGGCAGTAGTATCTAAGCTGTATGGACTCTGGGAAGAGCTTGCCAGAAAGCCCTGGGGTAGGGGATGCGGGATAGGAAAGAGGGTTGGGCTTAGAGGTTGGAGTGGAGGAAGTCACAAAGAATTTTTGCTCCTCTCTGTTTGAATCAAACCAGGAGGCACTGATTGCACCCTTTCAGTATTTGCATTCTGCTGGCCGCATCTCCTTTGCCCCCCACACCTGCTGCTTTGGGAATGCTCTTTGTTTTCTTTCCTGCCAGTGTTGCAGCCTGATTTTAGTTATACCTGCATGAGAGTTTGTCATCCTCTGTAAGCGCACAGATTCCAAATGCTGGAAATTTTTATGTTCAAGATAGGACCGCCAAAATGAGGATTTTTCAATTACAGTAAACTGGCTGAAACAATTGAACTTGAAGGTATATATAATAAATAAACATTTCATATTTCTCATAGGAAAATTATATGATTTCCCATAAAAAGCCATTTCCAAGTTTGAGAGGGGTAATTTTACATTGTCAGCATAGTTTTCAGTTTTGTTATTGGGATTTAAAAAGGCTCTTGTTAGGGATTAGTTTGTTTTCTTAATATATTGGTTGGCCAAAAAGTTTGGGTTTTTCTGCAACATCATCTTTTTGGCCAACCCAGTAGAATGCAATTTTAAGTAATACAGGTGTGGAGGTAATATTCCTGACTAAGTAAGGTTGAGCTTTGCTTTCAGTGATGCAGAAGAACGCTTAGGCATGTATAGCCTCTGCATTCTGCTTTAGTTTTCAGTATTCCTGTATGGTTAGAGTACCGTTTTTGTTTTCGACTACAGTGAATTAACACTCTCTTGTGATTTTTAAGGCATTTTGTGATGACTTTCCTTGAAGTAACTGGAGAATTCCCAGAGGACAGATCTGAAGATTGATTTGTGTGCTAAAAATGGGTCACAGTTGCATCTAGCTGCTGATTCTGGGAGTAACTTGACTTCAGTAGTGCTACTGGTTTCCTTATTCTTGGCCAGCGTAATATGCTGACAAAGATCCCATCCCGACAGGTTTAGCACAGTGGCCTGAAGTCTCTTTGATGAGGTGTGGGAGTAGCTCTCCCCTTGTGGAAGCAAAGCAGTTACCTTGAAGGGCAGGTTGGGTTTTTTTGGTGTCTTTTGACTGAACACTTAATCTCTTACTGCTTAACACCTGTGCTCTCTGCAGTCTGGCTTTGTGCTCCTGGGTCTGACACCATCTGTCTCCTGAGTCTGCCCTTTCTCCGGAGACTTTGTTTTTAAGCTGTAATTTTGGAATTATTTTAAAGCTCAGGAGGTGTTGGAGACCTCTCTGCCTCCCTGGTATAACTCTGAGTTGACACCAAGTCCAGATGATAATGTCTCACTATTTTCACGGATGAGGAGATTTAAGCTGAGAATGAAAAGGGGTGATTTATACAGTGAGGCGATGATAGAGCCAAAACTGGAACCCAGATCTCTCTATTTCCAGACAAGTGTTTCTGGAATTCACGCACCTTGTCCTTTGCTATGTAGGTCTCTGATTATCTCATCTTACTTAAAATTTCCACTTGGTTCCTAAGACTCAATGGCTTCCTTTTCCTAGTTTATCTTCTTCTGTCTGATCTTTTCTTGTCTTGGCACTTACACCCCCCGCCCCCGAAGCCCACATTCATTGTGGCTTATTCTACTGCTCATTTCTGTACTCTTTCACAGGGGCCTGTGTATTCCTGTAGCACTGCTCTTCGAGTTTTAGGTTGAGCTCTTTATAGTCCTGATTGTTCTCAAGAACCACGGTTCTGATTAGCCTACTGAATGAATGTTTTTGTGAGGCATATTAAATGCACACGATCTCAAAACAGCCAACTTCTTCCCTTTCTTCTCCTCCTGGGGCTAATCTAATTCTGTCCCCTCCAATTACGAGTGTGTTTTTTTCTGACTAGATGCTGGTGTCCTCTCGGGGGAAAGAACTGTGTTTGAGTGTTTTGGGTTTTTTTTTTCCTTTTAACCCCGAAGGCCCCAGTACAGATGGATGCTAGGTAAATAAATACCTATAGCTTTCCTTCAGAAACCTCTCCCCAGCTCCTATAACAATAAAGCCTTGATGTGATCTAACTCTTGGCCCATGGATCCTTTCATCTGTTCTCCATTCCCATTGCTGCCACTAGTTCAGGTATCCCTTGGATGAATATTTTCAGTCTGCTTTTCCTGCCTTCCTCCTTAGTTATTCCTGCCTGTTCACAGCTACTACTCTTTGTGGAGCTACGCCATACTAATGGCCGTATTGTTCCCCAGACATATCCCTCAGACCCTTGGTCCTTGCGTATTAATGTGTAGTTGTATCTCCCAAGCTGAATGGTGAGCTCTGGATCAGAGGGTCTTTTCCTGTATCCTTTCTAACCCCCTGCCCACCCCTCCACGGAGTAACTACTGAGGTGTTACTGATTAAATACAGGAGTTTTAAGGTGAAATTCAAACTTCCCTTGGCACTCTGGGCTTGAAGAGGCTGAATTTGTCTCTGCCGGTCAGGCGCTAACACCAGCTCCACCGTCCTGCTGCTGTTCCTGCTCCCAGTGCCCTGCCTGAGTTCCGGAGGTTCTCTTAGTGCTGAAGCTTCTGGATGTTTCAGAGGACGCTGAGAACAGTCTTCCCCTACCTTGTAAGAGGCTCCCCCACGGTTTCAGAGTTGTAACAGAGCGTTTCCCTGACCTGCTCTTTCCTGTCCTCCTCTCATGTTTCTCAGGCTGCCTTGATGCAGAAGGAAGAGGAGGTTTGTAGTTTGGGATCCTGATTTGAGTCCTAGTACCTTGTTAAACATTAGCTTAAGGAAGGATTTTCAGTTTTGCTAAGCATGTCTTGTAATGAGACTGAGAGAGGTTCCATTCTTGTGATGAACAGAAGAATCAGAAGGCTCTGGGCGCTTGGCATTAGAGGCCCTATTCTTGCCGTCTCTAGTTGGGCTGAGCTTCCTTTACTGTCCCTTTTCTCTGGCTATTGAAGGAGTGTCCTCATCCCTGTTCAAAGAGCAGTTTTGTGTCCTGGTGTCCGTCTTCTCTGATACCTTAGGGACCTCTGGGTCGGTTGTCCCTACCACATGGTTCATCTCTGTCGGTGAACATGGTCCTGTCTCTCTTACATTCAGAGAGATGTGAGAGCAGTACATCTTCCTGGTTCAGCAGCCTCCTCCAGCAACCAGCCTCACTGGCTTTCCTTAGCTTCCTACAGAGTAACCCTTCTCCAGTCCTGACTACCTCACCCTTTAGTCCTCTCTTAAATTCTTGAGCTCTGACATCCTATGAAACTCTCCTCTCTCACATTCTATTTTGGAACTTTTTGTTTGTTTGTTTTACCAAGTTCATTGTGCCCTGTCGAATCTTACAGATGTTTTCTTGAGCCTTTCAGAATGTTTGCATTCCTTCTGAGATGTTCTTAAAAGATCTTTGAAAAGTGCAAATTTGATCAGCTACTCCATAAGGCAGTGGTTCTCAAAGCATTTTCATCTCAGGATTCTTGTACACTTCTTAAAATTTTGAGAGCCTCAAGAGCTTTTGTGCATGTGGATCATATCTGCTAATACTTACCATTAGAAATTTAAACTGAAAACATTTATCTACTAGTCATTAAAAAATAACAAATCCATTACGTATTAACAATTATATTTCCCCAAACAAAAAAATGAGTGAGAAAAGTGAGTATTCGTCTACATTTTTTGCTAATCTCTTTAGTATCTGTTGTAATAGCTGAATTTTGTTGTCTGCCACTGTATTTAATCTGTTGCCATGTGTCATTTTAGTTGTATATAGGGAAATTTTGGTCTCAAACACAAGTATGTAGTTGGAAGAGGAAAAATTTTGGAGGGTTACTTAATTTTTATTGGAGTGTGTGTGTGTGTTAGTCAGTCGCTCAGTCGTGTTGGGACTCTTTGTGATCCCATGGACTGCAGCCCGCCAGGCTTCTCTGTCCATGGAATTCTCCAGGCAAGAATACTGGAGGGGATTGCCATTCCCCTCTCCAGAGGAGCTTCCCAACTCAGGGATTGAACCCTGGTCTCTTGCATCACAGGCAGGTTTCTTTACCATTTGAGCTTTAAGGAAGTCTTTATTGTTGGGATGTAATTATTTTATAATGTTGTGTTTCTGCTGTACAACAAAGTGAATCAGCTATATGTATCTCCTCCCTCTTGGACATGTATACGTGTGTGTGTATATATACATGTGTGTGTGTGTGTGTATATATATATCTGTATATGTATATCCTCTCCCTCTTGGACCTCCCTCCCACCCCATACCCATGCCACCCATGTAGGTCATCACAGAGCACCGAGCTGAGGTCCCTGTTGCTTTCCAGCAGCTTCCCACTAGCTATCTGTTTTACATGTGATAGTTTATATGCATCAGTGATACTCTCTCAATTTGTCCCACCCTCCCCTTCTCCCCTGCCTGTGTCTACATGTCTGTCTTCGTCATCTGCATCTCTATTCCTCCTCAGCAAATAGGTACATCTGTACCATTTTTCTAGATTGCACATGTATGTTAGTATACAATATTTGTTTTTCCTCTTTCCGACCTACTTCACTTTGTATGACAGATTCTAGATCCATCCATGTCTCTACAAATGACCCAATTTCATTCCTTTTTATGCCTGAGTAATATTCCATTGTAAATATGTACCACATCTTCATTTATCTGTGAATAGACATCTAGGTTCCCTGGAGAAGGGAATGACAGTCTACTTCAGTATTCTTGCCTGGAGAATCCCATGGGCGGAAGAGCCTGGCAGGCTACAGGCCATGGGGTCGCAAAAAGTCGGACACAACTTAGTGACTCACACATACAGACATCTAGGCTGCTTCTGTGTCCTTGCTATTATAAATAGTACTGCAATGAACATTGGGGTACACGTGTCTTTAGCATTATGGTTTTCGCAGGATATATGCCTAATAGTGGGATTGCTTGGTCATATGGTGGTTTTGAAGCTTCCCACTTAGCTTAGTCGGTAAAGTATCTGCCTGCAATGCTGGAGAAAGAAGGTGAAGTCACTCAGAAGTGTCTGCCTTTTTGCGACCCCATGAACTATAGCCTGCCAGGCTCTTCTGTCTGTGGAATTTTCCAGGCAAGAATACTGGAGTGGGTTGCCATTGCCTTCTCCAGGGGATCTTCTCAACCCAGGGATCAAACCAGGTCTCCCACATTGCAGGCAGACTCTTTACCATCTGAGCCACCAGGGAGAGCAATGTGGGAGACCTGGGTTCAGTTCCTGGGTCGGGGAAGTTCCCCTGGAGAAGGAAATGGCAGCTCACTCCAGTATTCTTCCCTGGGGAATTCCATGGACAGAGGAGCCTGGCAGGCTGTAGGTCATTGGATCGCAAGAGTTGGAGACAACTTAGCACTTTCTTTTTTCTATGGTAGTTACAGTTTTAGTTTTTTTTTTTTTTTTTTTTTTAAGGAACTTCAGTACTGTTCTCCATAGTGGGTGTATCAGTTTACATTTACCAGTGGTGTAGGAGTGTTCCTTTTTTTCACACCTTTTTGAGCATTTGTTATTTGTAGATTTTTTGATGATGGCTATTCTGACCTGTGTGAGGTGATACCTCATTGTAGTTTTGATTTGCATTTCCCTAAAAATTAGTGATGATGAGTATCTTTCCATGTGCCTCTTGGCTGTCTAAATGTCTTATCTGGAGAAATGTCTGTTTAGGTCTTCTGCCCACTTTTTGATTGGATTGTTTTAATATTGAGCTGCATGAGCTGCTTGTATTTTGGAGATAAGTCTTTTGTCAGTTGCTTTGTTTGCAGATATTTTCAAATATTTGCAAATGGGTCTTTTTCCCATTCTGAGGATTGTCTTTTCATATTGTTTGTGGTTTCTTTTCTGTGCAGAAGCTTTTAAGTTTAATTAGGTCCCGTTTGTTTTGTTTTTATTTTCATTACTCTAGGAGGTGGGTCAAAAAAGATCTCACTGCGGTTTTTGTCAAAGTGTTTTTCCTATGTTTGCCTCTAAGAATTTTACAGTGTCCAGCCTTACATTTAGGTCTTTAATCCATTTTGAGTTTATTTTTGTATGGTTGGGGAGTGTTCTAATTTCATTTTTTTACATGTAGCTGTCTAGTTTTCTAAGCACCACTTACTGAAGAGACTGTCTTGTCTTTATTGTATATTCTTGTCTCCTTGTTGTAGATTAGGTAAGCATAGGTGTGAGGATTTATCTCTGGGCTTTCTATCCTGTACCATCCAGCTGTGTTTTTGTTTTTGTGCCAGTACCATACTGTCTTGATTAGTGTAGCTTTGTGGTACCCAGTGGTTATAGTCTGACATCAGGGTGGCTGATTCTGCCAGCTCTGTTTTTCTTTCTCAAGATTGCTTTGGCTGTTTGGGGTCTTTGTGGTTTTTTTTAACAAGTTGTAAAGTCTTTTATTCTGGGGAAAATGTCATTGATAGTTGGATAGAGATTGCGTTCAATCTGTATTGCTTTAGTTAGCATAGTCATTTTGACAATATTGATTCTTCCAGTCCCCGAACATGGTATATCTCTTTATCTGTTTCTGTCATTTTTGATTGCTTTCATCAGTGTTTTACTTTTCTGCTTTTAGTAGTTTTTTTAAACTACTTGTTTAAAAAGTAGTTGTAAAAAAAAAAAAAAGTCTTTTGCACTAGAAAAAGGTAGCGTTTTACTCTACTTTTCTGAGTAGAGATCTTTTGTCTCTGTACGTAGGTTTATTCTTAGATATTTTATTCTTTTTATTGTAGTAGTAAATGGGGTTGTTTTCTTAATCTCTATTTCTGGTCATGTGTTGTTAGTGTGTAGGAATGTAAGAGAGGAAATGACTTCTTCAGTGATCTCTTGGTTTTTTAGTGGTGTATTGTTTAGCCTCCATGTGCTTGTGATTTTTATATTTTTTTCCCTGTAATTGATTTCTAATCTCATAGTGTTGTGGTTGGAAAAATGCTTGATATGCTTTTAGTTTTCTTAAGTTTCCCAAGACTTGATTTGTGACCCAAGATGTCTGTCCTGGAGAATGTTCAATGTGCAATTGAGAAAAAAGTGTATTCTGCTGCTTTCAGGTGGAATGTCGTATAAATATCAGTTAAGACTATCTAGTCTGTTGTGTCATTTAAAGCTTGCGTGTCCTTATTTTCTGTGTGGATTATCTGCTCATTGATATAAGTGGGGCGTTAAAGTCCCCCACTATTACTGTGTTACTGTTGATTTCCCCTTTTATGGTTGTTAGCATTTGCCTTATGTATTGAGATGCTTCTATGTTGAGTGCATGAATATTTGTTATATTTTCTTCTTGGACTGATCCTTTGCTGTTAATGTAGGGACCTGCCTTATCTCTTGAAGCAGTTTTTAAAGTTTATTAATCTGATATGAATATTGCTACTCCAGCTTTCTTTGGATTTCCATTTGCATGGAATATCTCTTTTTCCACCCCCTTGGTTTAAGTCTGTATGTGTCCCTAGGTCTGAAGTAGGTCTCTTGTAGATAGCATATATACAGATGTTATTTTTGTATCCATTCAGCCAGTCTGTGTCTTTCGGTTGGAGCATTCAATCCATTTACATTCAAGGTAATTGTTGACATGTATGTTTCTACTACCATTTTCCAAATTGTTTTGGGATTGTTCCATGGGTCTTTTTTGGAAGAAGAGAAATATTCTAATAGCCTTTTCAGATAATTATGGTTATTGGTGCCAACAAGTGGTAACTTCTTAAAGGTCAGAGTCATCCTTCAGGGTCCAAGGGACATGGGTTCCAGGACCACTGTGGATACCAAAACGCAGATGCTCTAGTTCCCTACATAAAATGACATCGTATTCGCCTATAACATACACAGTCCTGTAAATGTTACACCAGATCATGTCTAGATTACTTATAGTACCCAATACTAGGTAAATAATTGTAAATACAGTGAAAATGCCAATTAAATAGTTGCCACTGCACAGCAAAATCAGCTTTCACCTTTTGGAACTTTCTGGAATATTTCCCCCGATATTTTTACTCTGTGGTTGGTTGAATCTGCAGATGAGGAACTCAGGTATACAAAGGATTGACTGTAGTTGGAACATGAAATCTGAAGCCATATGGATGTACTGTTCATGCGGTGTTACATCAAAATGCATTTGTCCCTGTTGCACTTTGGGTGTCTATCTACTCATGTCTGATTTTGTAACATCATTTAACAAATGTGGGTTCACTGAGTTATGTGGTTATGTTTAGCACTGGTTAATAGCATCACCAGTCTCATCAGAAAAGTCTTCTAAAGTACTGAGTAAGGTGTCAAGTTCAAGTGGTGGCAAATCCAGGGTTTCCAGAATTCTTATTTTTTCTCCAAGGCTCTAGTTTTATCATTAGCAACAGATAGTGACAGTTACTTAACTTTTGAGGCTACAGGCTTACTCTGTTTTCAAGGTATATAATGTTTGCTAAATACCCAAAGTTGATAACCATAGCGTGTCAATTGTATTTTCAAGTACAAAAAATGTTTCATGGAAAAAAAAACATTCTGTTTTAAAAAATTTATTTTTGGTCGCAGTGGGTCTTCATCACTGAGCACGGACTTTTCACTAGTTGCAGTGAGCTGTAGCTACTCTGTTGCTGTATGTGGACTTCTCACTGGGTGACGTCTCTTGTTGCAGAGCACAGGCTCTAGGCGTGCAGGCTTCAGTAGCTGCAGCATGCAGGCTCAATAGTTGTGGCTCGTGGGCTCACAAGTTATGGCACATGGGCTTAGTTGCTCTGTGACATGTGGAATCTTCCAGACCAGGGATCAAACCTGTGTTTCTTGCATGGGCAGGTAGATTTTTATCTGCTGCACCACTACGGAACTCCTGAGGCTAATTCTTCTTGAAACTCAATCACAAACACTTTTTATTGAGACCATGATTATACTTCAGTATCAAGCAGGGGCCTTATACTGTTGTCCATTTGTCTCATAGATATTAGGACATGTACTCAAGGGTTGTGATTTAATGAAACTTCTCCTGTTTATCCAAGGAAATTTGTAAGTAAATCTGGCTTTTTCTGTCAATTCATAGCATAAAGAATACAGTAACTGCTGCTAAAGTTGGTTGGCATTGCCTTGATTCCTGCTAAGGTGCCGGTTTTATCTACTCCTGTTGCTTTTGTACCATCACTGCAAACGTCAGCATAGTGATAAAAGAAGCTGGTATCTTAGAATTACAAGAAGTTTTTCTGATTTGGTGGACCTCAGAAAGAGTGGGTCCATAGACCTTGCTTTGAGAACTGCTGCAATAAGGTCACACAATAAGGTCAAGCTCCTTAATTAGCATACAGAGTCCATGATGTTGTGACTTCACTTTAGTGGCAAAGTTTGAGCCCTGGTCTACAACTCCTTGAACTTTTAGAAAATTGAGCGAGGGAGTTCCCTGGTGGTCCAGTGGCTATGACTCCACACTCCCAATGCAGGGGTTCGATCCCTAGTCAAGGAACTAAGAGTTTGCATGCTGCAACTAAAACTTGATGCAGCTAAATAAATATTAAAAAAGAGAAATGTTTAAAAAAATTGAGTGATGGCATACTTGCAGTAAAAGGCATTAGTTGTTACCGTATGGTTTGATCAACTTTTACATGTTTATGTATTATTTTTATGTATCACACAGATCAAGACACAGAACATTTCTAACACTCCGTAAGGTTCCTTTGTGCCCTTTCCACTCTATAGCCCACCCCATCCCACAATTAAATACTTTTGTGATTTCCTTTGTCATCAGTTGATTTTGGCTGTCTTTGAATTTCTTATAAATGAAATCATGTAGCATGTACTCTTGAGTTAAGCTTTTTTCCCCCACTTAATTTAGTATCTGTGAGGTTTCTGTAAGATGAGATGCAGTTGTTTTTCCTGTATAGTGAGTACTACATTAGAGATGTGAGTAATTATCCATCTAATGCATGTTACTGTTCATACTGTTCATGGGGTTCTCAAGGCAAGGCCTGGCGTGCTGCGATTCATGGGGTCGCAAGGAGTCGGACACGACTGAACTGAACTGAATGTATGTTACAGATGTGAACAGCTTATCTGTACTTAAGCTTATGGATATGCTAAAAAGAGGTAACGTGGCAGGCTTCATGGCTGTCATTTGACTAGTGTCTGGGAACTTATATTTTGAGTTCTCACTGTTTCAAGAACTGGTAAGAATGATTTAGTGTGCCTAAACTGCACAGGGAATATGGTTTGTGTTGAATATCTGCTTTCCTCTTGGAGTCTGGAATTTTGCTACATTACAGACACAGGCTGCCTCTGTGACCAGCCCTCAGTAAAATCCCCGGGGCGCCATGCTGGTTTTGTTGGCAACACTGAAACGTGTTGTCACAGCGTGTTGCTGGGGAATTGTGTCCTGCATGATGCCCTTGGGGAGGAAGACCCTTGGAAATTTCCACCTGGTATCCCAGGCTTTGCGCCATGTGCTGCTTCCCTTTGGTTTTGCTCTTTGTTCTCTGGCTGTAGTAAGCCTTCCTCTTACATGCTGAGTACACCTAAATGCTGAGTTCTGTGAGTCTTCCTCCTAAGTCACTGAACCTGGGGGTGGTCTTGGGGACCATAATAACATGACGGGCATCAGTTTTTGTTTCTCTTCACATTTTGAGTGTAATGACTAAAACTGTTGTGACCGTTCTTGCGTGTGCTCTTGTATCATCGATATGTGTTCGTTTCTCTCACGTATAGGAGACCGTGTGCCATTGCTAGGTCAGGGGTAGTGTCCCTTGAACTTAAAATTGTAGCGGTCACGTACTTCAGTCACCTAAGAGTAGTTCTGGCCTTTGTACATGTTAACTCTGTCTCGAATGCCCTCCCCATCCTCAGTATGCCTGTTTGACAAAATCTTTTCATCTACCTCAGTTCATTTCAGTCGCTCAGTCGTGTCCGACTCTTTGTGACCCCACGGACTGCAGCACACCTGGTTTCCCTGTCCATCACCAACTCCCGGAAATTGCTCAAATTCATTCCATCGAGTCAGTGATGCCATCCAACCATCTCATCCTCTGTCGTCCCCTTCTCCTCATGCCTTCAATCTTTCCCAGCATCAGATTCTTTTCCATTGAGTCAGTTCTTTGCATCAGGTGGCCGAAGTATTGGGGCTTCAGCTTCAGCACCAGCCCTTCCAGTGAACATACAGGACTGATCTCCTTTAGGATGGACTGGTTGGATCTCCTTGCAGTCCAAGGGACTCTCAAGAGTCTTCTCCAACACCATAGTTCAAAAGCATCAATTCTTTGGTACTCAGCTTTCTTTATGGTCCAGCTCTCACATCCATAATGACTACGGGAAAAACCAGAAGCTTTGACTAGACAGACCTTTGTCGGCAAAGGAATGTCTCTGCTTTTTAATATGCTGTCTAGGTTGGTCATAGCTTTTCTTCCAAGGAGTAAGCGTCTTCTAATTTTATGGCTGCAGTAACCATCTGCAGTGATTTTGGAGCCCAAGAAAATAAAAGTCTTGTCACTATTTCCATTTTTTTCCCCATCTGTTTCCCATGAAGTGATGCCATGATCTTAGTTTTTTGAATGTTGAGTTTTAAGCCAGCTTTTTCCCTCTCATCTTTCACTTTTATCAAGAGGCTCTTTAGTTCTTCTTCGCTTTCTGCCATAAGGGTGGTGTCATCTGCATATCTGAGGTTATTGTTATTTCTCCCTGTGATCTTGATTCCCACTTGTGCTTTATCCTGCCTGGCATTTCACATGATGTACTCTGCAAATAAGTTAAATAAGTAAGGTGACAAAATACAGCCTTGATGTACTCTTTTCCCGATTTGGAACCAGTCTGTTGTACCATGTTTGTTTCTAACTGTTGCTTCTTGGCCTGCATACAGATTTCTCAGGAGACGGGTAAGGTGGTCTGGTGTTTCCATCTCTTCAAGAATTTCCCACAGTTTTGTTTTGATCCACACTGTCAAAAACTTTAGGATAGTCAATGAAGCAGAAGTAGATGTTTTTCTGGAATTTTCTTTTTCTATAATCCAACAAATGTTGGCAATTTGATCTCTGGTTCCTTGCCCTTTTCTAAATCCAGCTTGAACATCTGGAAGTTCACGGTTCATGTACTGTTAAGCGGAGAAGGCAATGGCACCCCACTCCAGTACTCTTGCCTGAAAAATCCCATGGACAGAGGAGCCTGGTAGGCGGCAGTCCATGGGGTCACACAGAGTCGGACACAACTGAGCGACTTCACTTTCACTTTTCACTTTCATGCATTGGAGAAGGAAATGGCAACCCACTCCAGTGTTCTTGCCTGGAGAATCCCAGGGACGGGGGAGCCTGGTGGGCTGCTGTCTATGAGGTCGCACAGAATCGGACACGACTGAAGTGACTTAGCAATACTGTTAAGTCTGGCTTGGAGGATTTTGAGCATTACTTTGCTAGCATGTAAGATGAGTGCTTATTTAACTTATATGCAGAGTACATCATGAGAAACACTGGGCTGGAAGAAGCACAAGCTGGAATCAAGATTGCCGGGAGAAATATCAGTAACCTCAGATACTCAGATGACACCACCCTTATGGCAGAAAGTGAAGAGGAACTCCAAAGCCTCTTGATGAAAGTGAAAAAGTAGAGTGAAAAAGTTGGCTTAAAGCTCAATATTCAGAAAACTATGATCATGGCATCTGGTGCCATCACTTCATGGGAAATAGATGGGGAAACTGGAAACAGTGACAGACTTTATTTTTTTGGGCTCCAAAGTCACTGCAGATGGTGATTGCAGCCATGAAATTAAAAGACACTTACTCCTTGGAAGGAAAGTTATGACCAACCTAGATAGCATTTTAAAAAGCAGAGACGTTACTTTGCCAACAAAGGTCCATCTAGTCAAGGCTGTGGTTTTTCCAGTGGTCGTGTATGGATGTGAGAGTTGGACTGTGAAGAAAGCTGAGTGCCAAAGAATTGATGCTTTTGAACTGTGGTATTGGAGAAGACTCTTGAGAGTCCCTTGGACTGCGAGGAGATCCAACCAGTCCATTCTAAAGGAAATCAGTCTAAGGTGTTCATTGGAAGGACTGATGCTAAAGCTGAAACTCCAGTACTTTGGCCACCTCATGCGAAGAGTTGACTCATTGGAAAAGACTCTGATGCTAGGAGGGATTGGGGGCAAGAGGAGAAGGGGACGACAGAGGATGAGATGGCTGGATGGCATCATCGACTTGATGGACATGAGTTTGAGTGAACTCCGGGAGTTGGTGATGGACAGGGAGGCCTGGCGTGCTGCAATTCATGGTGTCGCAAAGAGTCGGACACGACTGAGTGATTGAACTGAACTGAAGATGAGTGCAGTTGTGCAGTAGTTTGAACATTTGCTGACCGTTGCCTTTCTTTGGGGTTGGATTGAAAGCTTTTCCAGTCCTGTGGCCACTGCTGAGTTTTCCAGATTTGCTGGCGTTTTGAGTGCAGCACTTTCACAGCATCATCTTTCAGGATTTGAAATAGCTCAACTGGAATTCCATCACCTCCACTAGCTTTGTTTGTAGTGATGCTTCTTAAAGCCCACCTGACTTCGCATTCCAGGATGTCTGGCTCTAGGTGAGTGGGCATGCCATTGTGATTATCTGGGTCATTAAGACCTTTTTTGTATAGTTCTGTGTATTCTTGCCACCTCTGCTTAGTATCTTCTGCTTCTGTTAGGTCCATATCATTTCTGTCCTTTATTGTGCCCATATTTGCATGAAGTGTTCCCTTGGTATCTCTAATTTTCTTGAAGAGATCTCTAGTCTTTTGCATTCTATTTTCCTCTATTTCTTTGCATTGATCACTTTGGAATGCCTTTTTTTTTTTTTTTAAATCTCTCCTTGTTGTTCTTTGGAACTCTGTATTCAGATGGGTATATCTTTCCTTTTCTCCTTTGCCTTTCACTTCTCTTCTTTTCTCAGCCATTTGTAAGGCCTCCTCAGACAACCATTTTGCCTTTTTGCATTTCTTCTTAGGGATGGTTTTGATCACCACCTCCTGTACAGTGTTACAAACCTCCATCCATAGTTCTTCAGGCACTCTGTCTATCAGATCTAATCCCTTGAATCTGTTTGTCACTTCCACCATATAATCGTAAGGGATTTGGTTTAGGTCATACCTGTATGGTCTAGTGGTTTTCCCTACTTTGTTCAATTTAAGTCTGAATTTTTACCTACCTATATGCTACTCTTCTAGTTGTTATATGTATGTGTCATTAGGCTTATGTGCATGCTAAATCACTTCAGTCATGTCTGATTCTTTGCAACCCTATGGATTGTAGCCCGCCAGGCTCCTGTGTCCATGGGATTCTCCAGGCATGACTACTGGAGTGAGTTGCTGCGCCCTCCTCCAAAGGATCTTCCTGAACCAGGGATCGAACCCACGTTTCTATATCTCATGCATTGGCAGGCAGGTTCTTTATGACTAGTGCCACCTGGGAAGTCCAGGCTTACAATGTAGCATATAACTTGTTTGTGTGCTTATGTTCCCACTGGACTAATTTCTTGGGAGCTGCTCCCCAGAATGGCTCCAGGTGTGTGAGAATGAAATCAGTAATTGTAATTTCTGGGTCCCTAGGCATCAAGTCATATTGTTCATGGGTTCCTTGTTTTTCATTCACATGGAATTGTCTCTGTTCCAAGCTTAAAATCGCAAGTCCTGAAATGAGTGGCCAAGAGCTTTGACAGTTTGATCTTGTCTTATCATTTAATAAAGAAATTACAACTTACAGAGGTTGTGATGGTAAAAATACCTATGAAAGGATGATATGGGTTTGCCTTTTCTGTGGTATCTGTATTGAGTGCCTGCAAATTTAGCAGATACTATGTTGGGTTCTGTGTTGATAAAGGCCTTGAAAAATCCTGCTGCTGCTACTGCTGCTAAGTCGCTTCAGTCGTGTCCGACTCTGTGTGACCCCATAGACGGCAGCCCACCAGGCTCCCCCATCCCTGGGATTCTCCAGGCAAGAATACTGAAATGGGTTGCCATTTCCTTCTCCAATGCATGAAAGTGAAAAGTGAAAGTGAAGTCGCTCAGTCGTGTCCGACTCTTAGCGACCCCATGGACTGCAGCCTACCAGGCTCCTCCATCCATGGGATTTTCCAGGCAAGAGTACTGGAGAGGGGTGCCATCCTACAGTTTATCAAATGCAGTGCTGACAATGCATACAGCAAACAGTTTGACAGATGTGACAGGAGCTACAATTATAGTGACCGTGTATTCTGTGTATTTTTAGCAGTTTTTGCTATTAAATATTTCCTTAGTGTTCTCATAAGCCTGTCCTTGAAATTGTAGTATTTCATTTTTCAGACTGAATTTATAGAGCAAAAGGAATATTGGGCTTTAAATGCATCCTGTAAAAACTGAAGAATAATCAGAAAAGTAAAGGGAGAACCAGGAAGGAGAAAGTGATTCCTCAATTAAATGAGTAGAGAGTAGCTGATGATCAGATCCCCAAAGATGCCAGGTAGAATAGATTTGAAGTATGGGTTGGGTTTGGCAACTCAAGTGATTAAGCAGAGTTGTGTGGTGTCTTTTGAAGGGGGAGAGGGACATGCTGGCAAGGCATTGTGGGTTGAGAGGAAGGATGAACAAGAGGTTAAGAAATAGACGTATTTTCTACATGGTAGAGCAAAAGGAAGAAAACAGTGGTTTAAGAGAGTATTTAAGTTAAGGAAGATGTGTTTTTTTGTTTTAAGATGAGAGAGCCTTGGGCATACTTAACAGACTGATGGGAAGGAACCAGTGGAGGGGAGACAGGAAAGTAAGATCATTAATGACGGAGGGGGTCTCTTGAGTCTTGTGTCTGGTAATGGGTTCACTTTCTCTTTCTGGATGGAATCAGTTTCTCCTTCTGCAGTTAAGGACCTGCTGCCATTTCTCCTTCATTCCTGGCAAGCCTTCCTGCCCAGTCTGGCCTGCCTTTCCTTTCCTTGAATTTACTGTGTTCTGTATCTACTCTGTGCTTGTTCTCTGCCTGTCTGTTATGTTCTTTCTCAGACTTGGTGATTGAAATTCTGCTTTTTCATTATTCTTCAATTTAAAAGTCTGAGTTGTCAAACAATTCAGATACCTTAATATTCTCCTCTCTTCTGAAGTGTTTTGTACAAACTTGTCTTCATTTCCACTTACCTAGATGACTTTTATTCTTTTCTCCCTCTTATCTAGCTTTCCCCAGGGCCCAGATTATGTTTTATTTATCTCAGTAATTTCAACATCTGATGTAGCAGGTTTTTTAGTATTTGTGAAATATTGAGCTATGCTAAGCTGTTATTTTGTTGGTCAGAAAAGGGAAGATATTGACATTTTCATATGGATCAAGCTAATACATTTTTATTCCTTACATTCTTGCACAGAAAACTTGAGGTGAAAGTTCAGTTAAGAATGGACAAGAACCAAAGAGAAAGTTAGAGAAGCGTTTCTTAACAACTGTCTAGTCATATTGAAATTCAACCAAAACTGGCTTCGAGTGACCAGTGACAAAAGCAAACATGGGAACTTTGCTAGATTTACGTTTTCCCATAAAGAATGAATGTAAAGGAGATATCAGTTCCTCAGAGGAAACTGGCGTTTCTTGATCTTGGTCTGAGTGACACTTTTCTGAGTGGGTGGTCATGTAAGTGTTGTTCAAATTGTTGCAGACAACATCCTTCAAATACTGAGTATAAGTGCTGAAGAGGTTTTATTCAGCTTTATCATTACTTACTAAAAACTAAAATCAGATTGCCAGACTACCTCTCAGAACCAGTGTTTTGGGGCTATCTAAGTATATTACTTTCTACTGCTGTATAATAAGTTAAAAAAATGTTGAAGACCAGTGCTTTTTTTTCTTTTTTTTATTTGGTATTGGGGTATAGCCAATTAACATTGTTGTGATAGTTTCAGGTCAACAGCAAAGGGACTTGGCCATAGGTATACTTGTATCCATTCTCCCCCAAATTCCCCTCCCATCTAGGCTGAGACATAACACTGAACAGAGTTCCCTGTGCTATACCGTAGGTCCTTGCTGGTTATCCATTTTAAGTATAGCATTGTGTACATGTCAATCCCAAATACTTAACAACCATATAAGTTCATTCTCTGAGTCTTGAGTCTCTTCCTGTTTTGTAAGTAAGTTCATTTGTATCATTTCCTTTTAGATTCCACATATAAGCGATGTCATATGATATTTCTCCCTGTCAGGTGCTTCACTCAGTGTGACAATCTCTACATCCATCCATGTTGCTGCGAATAGCATTATTTCATTCTTCTTAATGGTTGAGTAATATTTCATTGTATATATGTACCACATCTTAAATCATTTTACTTTTTGGGTGTGATGGGTCTTCACTGCTGCATGGTGGCTTTCTCTGGTTGTGGCACATGGGGCTACTCTTTGTTTCAGGGCATGGACTTCTCTGTGGTGGCTTCTCTCTTGTTAGAGCATAGGCTCTAGGCACTCGGGCTCAGCAGTGGTGGAGCATAGGCCTAGTTGCTCTGCGGCATGTGGAGTCTTCCTGGACCAGGGATTGAACTGGTGTCCCCTTCATTGGAAGGCAGATTTTTAACCACTGGACCACCAGGGACGTCCCTGTACCACATCATCTTTATCCATTCCTCTGATAATGGACATTTAGGTTGCTTCCATATCTTGGCTGTTGTAAACGGTACTGCAACGAACATTGGGAGCATGTATCCTTTTGGATCGTGTTTTTCTCCGGATATATATGCAAGAATGGGATTACAGGGTCATGTGGTTGCTCTACTTTTAGCTTTTGAAGGAACCTTAAAAAACTATACTGTTCCATAGTGACTGTATTAGTTTACATTCTCACCAACTGTGTAGGCAGGTTCCCTTCTCTTCACACCCTCTCCAACATTTATTGTTTATGGATTTTTTGATGACAGCCATTCTGACTGGTGTGAGCTGCTATCTCATTGTAGTTTTGATCTGCATTTCTCTAATAATGAATGATGTTGAGATCTTTTCATGTGCCTCTTGGCCATCTTGTCTTCTTTGGAGGTCTTCTGCCCCTGTTTTGATTGGGTTGTTTGCTTTGATGGTGTTAAGCATCTTGAGCTGTTTGTAAATTTTGGAGACTAATCTCGTCAGTCACATCATTTGCAAATATTTTATCACAATCTCTGGGTTGTTTTTTGTTTTGCTTATTGTTTCCTTTGCTGTGCAAAAGATTTTAGTAGGTCCCATTTGCTTATTTTTGTTTGCATTATTCTGGGAGACAATAAAAAAAAGATACTGTTTTGATTTATGTCAGAGAGTGTTCTGCCTGTGTTTTCCTATAGTAGAAGTTTTATAGTGTCTGGTCTCACATTTAGGTCTTTAATCCATTTTGAGCTTATTTTTGTGTGTGGTGTTAAAGGATGATATCTAGTTTAATTTTTTTCATGAGGCTGTCCAGTTTTCTCAACCCCATTTGTTAAAGAGACTTAAAGACCAGGGCTTTTAACTAAAAAAATAAGTGATTAATTAGAAAATTTTATTCTCAGCAAAATTTTTAGGATGAACAATTTTGCCAGGGGTCCTGGTGGATTCCTGTCCATGGAACCCCACGCTAACACTCCCATCAGGAGATAAGCTTTGTGCCATTCAGTCAGTCTTCTGTAATCTTTCACCTGGCTTTTGAAGACTCCATAACAGATGATTAACAGTAATAGTCTTGAAGTGGTCTGCAGTGTAGATATTTTTTGTTGTTGATTAAAGACAATAAAAATAAACCAGGGATGGTAAAATTGGCATTCATTTATGACAATTAAATATTCCCAAACCAGGATTTTGACCTAAAATAATGGCCATTTCATCGCCATGTTGATTGTGGGTTATATGGTATGTGAAAGCAAGGCTGGGGGGTTCCAAATAGGGCAAGCCTAGGTTTATAATAGCATACAAACAGGTATAACATTTCGGGGTCTTATTCTTGAACAGGCAAGCATAGCTGCATGGTGAGGGTTCAGATTTTAAAGTATTATGAGTAGCAACCTCCAATTATGTGCTGTAGGCTCTTGGTGAACTTGAGTAGGATAAATTGAAAGAATACTTCTAAATAACAGTGATGGAGTTGGGGGACATTTGTCCCTAATAAGTTATTGAGCGTTTTCAGGTACTTTATGCATTTCTCATCATCACCAAATCTGCAAATAGGTAGCACTCCACTTTTACACCTGAGCCAGTGGAAGCTAGAGAAGATACTGACACGGTAAACTTAGTGTTTGTGTTCCAGGGGCTTTCTTTCTGCTTTTCAAAACAGTGATTCACAGTTCGGGGGAGGACTCTTCCTCTGTGGAAAAAGGAAATGCTTTTTTCAGGTGGTAGGCTCTTTGCCATCCCCCCTTCCAGTTGAGGATTATTGCTAGAGAAAGCCACTGTTTCACGATGGGGGTGTCAGCCCTTTTCTGTTGAAGAGGAGAAAACTGTGACCTACCGTAAAATAGATTCTATTAGTAGAAATTCCTAGTGAACCATTTTTTTTTCCAATGTAAGTAAATATAACTATCAACAGTTTTATCTGTTGATAAAATAGTACTGGTAAACAGAAGTACTGTTTTAAAAAATTTTTTCTTGGAGTATAGTTGATTTGCAATGTTGTGTCTTTTAGATTCTTTTCCCATATTGGTCATTACAGAGTATTGAGTTCCTGTGCCCTTATTAGTTATCTATTTATATATAGTAGTGTGTATATGACAATCCCAGTCTCCCAGTTTATCCCTTCCACAATCACTTCCTGGTAATCCAGACTCTGTTTAACAACATTTGTACCCCCCCCCCTTTTTTTTTTTCACCATTTCACATATAAGCAGTATCATATGATATATGTCTTCCTTTATCTTATTGTCTCAGTATGACAATCTCTGGGTCCATCCATGTTGCTGCAAATGGCAGCATTTCATTCTTTATATGGCTGAGTTAATACCCCCTTGTATATATGCACCACATCTTCTTTATCCGTTCTTCTGTTGATGGACATTTAGGTTGCTTTCATATCCTGGCTATTGTGAATAGTGCTGCAGTGAACATGGGGCTGCATGTGTCTTTTTGAATTAAGATTTTCTCTAGATATATGTCTAGAGAGGGATTGCTGAATCATATGGTAGCTCTATTTTTAGTTTTTTTAAGGAATCTCCATATTCTTCTATTCTTCATAGTGGTTGTAGCAGTTTACATTCCCTCCAACAGTGTAGAAGGGTTGTCTTATCTTCACACACTCACTCTCTAGCATTTATTATTTGTAGATCTTTTGATTGATGGCCATCCTAACTGGTGTGGGGTGATACCTCATTGTATATTGTTTTGATTTGTATGTCTCTAATAATTATTGATGCTGAGCATCTTTTCGTGTGCTTTTTAACCACCTGTATGTCTTCTTGAAGAAATGTCTATTTAGATACTTCCCCCATTTTTTGATTGGGTTGTTTTGATATTGAGCTACATGAGCTGTTTGTATATTTTGGAAATTAATGCTTTGTCTTTCTTTGTTTGCAAATATTTTCTCCCATTCTTAGTTGTTGTCTTTTCATCTTGTTTATAGTTTCCTTTGCTCTGCAAAAGCTTTTAAGTTGATCCCATTTGTTTATTTTTGTTTTTATTTCCATTTCTCTAGGAGATGGGTCAAAGAGAATCTTGCTGCAATTTATGTCAGTGTTCTGCCTATGTTTTCCTGTAAGAGTTTTATGGTTTCTGGCCTTATATTAGGTCTTTAATCTATTTTGAGTTTATCTTTTTGTATGGTGTTAAGTGTTTTTAAATTTCATTCTTTTACATGTAGCTGTCCAGTTTTCCCAGCCCCGCTTATTGTTGAAGTGACTGTCTCTTCTCCATTGTATATTCTTGCCTCCTTTGTCATAGATTAGGTGACCATAGGTGTGTGGGTTTATCTCTGGGCTTTTGCCTATATTCTGCTCCATTTAACTATATTTCTGTTCTTGTGCCAATATCATACTGTCTTGATTACTGTAGCTTTGTAGCCAGGGAGCCTAATTCTTCCAGCTCCATTTTTCTTAAGATTGCTTTGGCTCTTTGGGATCTTTTGTGTTTCTATACATATTTAAAAATTTTTTTGTTCTCATTCTGTGAAAAATGCCATTGGTAGTTTGATGGGGGTTGCATTGAGTCTATAGATTGCTTTGGGTAGTATAGTTATTTTGACAATATTCTTCCAATCCAAGAATGTGGTATATCTCCCCATCTGTTTGTGTCATCTATGATTTCTTCCATCCATATGTTTTCGTTTTCAGGGTATAGGTCTTTTGTCTCCTTAGGCAGGTCTGTTCTTTGGTATTTTACTCTTTTTGATGCAGTGGTAAATAGGATTGTTTCCTTGATGTCTCTTATCTTCTGTTAGTGTATGGGAATGCAGTAGATTTCTGTGCATTAATTCTCTATCCTGCAATTTTACCAGGTTTATTGATGAGCTCTAGTAGTGTTCTGGTATCATCGTCAGGATTTTCTATGTATAATATCGTATCTTCTGCAAACGGGGACATTTTTACTTCTTTTCCAGTTTGGAGTGTATTTCTTTTTTGTCTGTGACTGCCATGGCTGCTGCTGCTGCTGCTAAGTTGCTTCAGTCGTGTCTGACTCTGTGCCGACCCCATAGACGGCAGCCCACCAGGCTCCCCCGTCCCTGGGATTCTCCAGGCAAGAACACTGGAGTGGGTTGCCATTTCCTTCTCCAATGCATGAAAGTGAGAAGTGAAAGTGAAGTCGCTCAGTCATGTCCGACTCTTAGCGACCCCATGGACTGTAGCCTACCAGGTTCCTCCGTCCATGGGATTTTCCAGGCAAGAGTACTGGAGTGGGGTGCCATTGCCTTCTCCAGACTGCCATGGCTAGGACTTATAAAACTTTGTTGAATAATAGTGGCAAGAGTGGACATCTTTGTCTTGTTCCTGATCTTAGAGGAAATGCTTTCAGTTTTTCACCATTGAGAATGATGTTTGCTGTGAGTTGGTCATATATGGCCTTTATTAAATTGAGGTAGGTTCCCTCTAAGCCCACTTTCTGGAAAGTTTTTCTCATAAATGCGTGTTGAATTTTGTCAGTAGATTTTTCTACATCTGTTGAAATGATCACATAGTTTTTATTCAATTTGTTGATATATTTCAGAGTGATTTGCAGAAATTGAAAAATATTTGTATCTCAGGGATAAATTCCACTTGATCATGCTGTATGATCCTTTTAATGTGTTGTTGAATTCATTTTGCTAGTATTTTGTCAAGGCTTTTTGCACCTATGTTCATCAGTGGTACTGGTTTGTAATTTTTCTTTTTTGTGATACCTTTGTCTGTTTTGGTATTAGGGTGTTAGTGAATGAGCCTGGGAGTGTTCCTGCCTCTGCAGTTTTTTGGAAGAGTTTCAGAAAGGCACGTGTTAGCTTTTCTCTAAATGATAGAATTTGCCTGTGAAGCCATGTGGTCCTCAACTTTTGTTTGTTGAAAGATTTTTAATAATTGTTTCAGTTTCACTACTTGTGATTGATCTGTACATGTTTTGTTTCTTCCTGGTTCAGTCTTGGGAGGTTATACCTTTCTAAGAATTTGTCCAGTTCTTCTAGGTTGTCAATTTTATTGGTATATAGTTGCTTGTAGTAGTCTATTATGATTCCTTTTATATCTGTGGTGTTAGCTGTAACTTCCCCTTTTTCTTTTTTTTTTTTATTTTATTTTTTTTACTTGATGTCATTTTATTTATTTTTTTAAAATTTCCTTTTATTTTTAAACTTTACAATATTGTATTAGTTTTGCCAAATATCGAAATGAATCCGCCACAGGTATACATGTGTTCCCCATCCTGACCCCTCCTCCCTCCTCCCTCCCCATACCATCCCTCTGGGCCGTCCCAGTGCACCAGCCCCAAGTATCCAGTATCATGCATCGAACCTGGACTGGCAGTTCGTTTCATACATGATACTATACATGTTTCAATGGTTCCCCTTTTTCATTTCTAATTTTACTGATTTGAATCCTCCCTTTTTATTTTGACAAGTCTGGCTAAAGATTTATCAATGTTTATCTTCTCAAAGAACCAGGTTTTAGGTTCATTGACACTTGCTATTTATTTTCTTCGTCTATTTCATTTATTTCTACTCTGATCTTAAATGTTTTCTTTACTTCTACTGACTTTGGGTTTTGTTTTCCTTTCTCTGGTTGCTTTAGGTGTGAATATAGAGAATTACTGCTTTTCTTTTCTAGCCCTACCAAGTAATCCTTCCTATTGATCCATGATTCTCAGTAGTATTAAGATTTGTGTTCTCTTTTCAGTCTGTAATGTGTCTTTAAAGCTTGCTTTCCTGTCTATAGTGAAAGACAAAGTTCAAAAAAAGCTGCAAGTGATCGCACTTCATGGCAAAAATGCCACAAATAACAGTGAAATCTATCAGGCAGTAGTAGAAAATCAAGGGAAAATACCCAATTTTGGTTATGGTAAAACATGGATATGAACTCAGACCTATAAATTGATCAGAGTTAATATAGAATATGCAGAGTAATGGGCCTGTTAAGGGTCAGTTCAGTTCAGTCTCTCAGTCGTGTCTAACTCTTTGTGACCCCATGAATCGCAGCACGCCAGGCCTCCCTGTCCATCACCAACTCCCAGAGTTCACTCAGACTCACATCCATCGAGTCAGTGATGCCATCCAGCCATCTCATCCTCTGCCGTCCCCTTCTCCTCCTGCCCCCAATCCCTCCCAGCATCAGAGTCTTTTCCAATGAGTCAACTCTTCGCATGAGGTGGCCAAAGTACTGGAGTTTCAGCTTTAGCATCATTCCTTCCAAAGAAATCCCAGGGCTGATCTCCTTCAGAATGGACTGGTTGGATCTCCTTGCAGTCCAAGGGACTCTGAAGAGTCTTCTCCAACGCCACAGTTCAAAAGCATCAATTCTTCGGCGCTCAGCTTTCTTCACAGTCCAACTCTCACATCTATACATGACCACTGGGAAAACCATAGCCTTGATTAGATGGACCTTTGTTGGCAAAGTAATGTCTCTGCGTTTCAATATGCTACCTGTTAAGGGTAGGGATGGATAAAAGGTTTCTGTTTTAAAAATGAGAAACAAAGAATTATATAACTGGAGAATTTTAAAAGGATCACTGTATTCTGTGGTAGGTTCAGCTTTGGGCAGTTTGATCTTTTTTTTTTTTTATCATGTCTTTAGTCTTTTTAAATTAAGTTTTAAAATTTTTATTTACACCATGTGGGTGGCATGCAGGATCTCATTTCCCTTACCAGGGATCAAACCCTTACTCCCTGCAGTGGAAGTGCAAATTCTTAATCACTGGACCACCAAGGAGGTTCCTAATTAAGCTTTTGAAATCAAATTATTACAGAAATTAGGCATGGAAGGGCCTGGGGTCTTCAAAGGAATAGTTGACATAGGTTTTTAGTTCATTTTTCTCCTTTTAATGGGCAGGTAGATTCTTTTCTTCAAGGATCCTTGTGGCGGGTTCTAACCCCTTGGTTTAATAATAACACTACTGAGAGCCAGCATTTATTTGTTTGGCACATAGTTATGTGCCATGTACTATGTGAACCACTTTATGTGTATTAATTCACAAAAAGCCCTCTGAGATAGTATTGTTACTTTTATCCCTGTTGTACATGTCGGGAGAGGGATACGTCTGTTCCCCAGTGGATGTTGCTGGTCTAATCTGCCTATCCTTAGAATGCTACTGTGGATAGCAGGCAGTTGGTTAATGTGTGTTAGACAGTGAATGAATGAAGCATGTAGCCTTATGTTATGCAGACTGGTTATAAATCCTTGTATCTTAGCCTTTGTGAAGTTGAATATTAACCTTAGAAATCTGCAGTTGTGAAAACGGCCTGTGTCAGTGGATTTAACCATTCTCAATGGCACCTCCCTGGAGGGCTTGGGAAACAACTGTGTTCTGGGTATCTTCACAGTTTGCAAAGAATACGGACCAGTCTTTGAAGAGCTTGAAAAGGATGTGGAATTCAGGTTTGTCCCTTTAAGGCCATGCTGCAGAGTTTATAAAGTCTTAAATATTTCTGATCATTCTCATGCTTACATCTGGATTTTAATAAGTTACACAGAACACCAGGCTTTAAAAATTTTGTTTTGATGTGTTCAGCTACAGGGTCTCAGGTTCTAGTTTCTTTTGTTGTTGTTTGTCGCTAAGTTGTGTCCAATACCTTGCGGCCCCGTGGACGGTGGCCTGCCAGGCTCATCTGTCCTGCAAGAATACTGGAGTGAGTAGCCATTTCCTGCTCCAGAGGGTCTTCCCGACCCAGAATAGAACCTGCATCTTCTGCATAGCAGGCACATTCTTCACCAGTGAGCCACCAGGGACGCCCTACTAGTTTCATTGCTTGGACTTTTGTTGTTTGTTTTTGTATATTCCCCAAGGTAATTGGGAATGATAGAAGCGATGAGTCTGACTCCCTTTAGAAGATTGAGTCTGTCAGCCAGTATTTCTTTGCTTACATGTTGGATGTGGTGAATGAGGGAGATCGAACAGAGAAGAATGGTACCTAGATTTCTGTCTCAGGCACCTGGAGGATGGTGGTCTTATTGACTGAGATAGAGAACACCCAAAAATCACTTGTGTGGGGGTTCAATTCACTTTGATGTACCTGGGAGTCTGTTTTTCATTCAGTGATGTGTTACATGAGTTGTGTGCACTTTTAATGACCACATAGATTGTATCAGTTATTTAAATAACCCTTTGGGTGGTTTTTGTACCACTCTTGATCCTGCCCAAGTCTTTTCCTATAGGTATATCCTAAAATGTAAAAATAGCAGCTACCATATGCCAGCACCATGCTAAGTACTGTATACATCCCATCAAAAGGTTTGGTAGGTGCTCTTCCCCATTTCACAAATGGGGACTGTAGCACAGAGATTAGTAACTGCCAATAAATGGCGGAATCAAACTTTTGAAACAACTGTATTAATATATAATTTACATAATTGTAAGGTTCACTTTTCAAAGTACAATTCATTGACCTTTAGTATATTTATGGAATTTTGCAACCCTCACCATGATCTAATTTTAGAATATTTTCATCATTTGAAAAAAGAAACCTTGTACCCTTTAGACGCAACTGGCTAACCACCTCCCCACCTCCCTAGTTGAAGGCAGCTAATCCACTTTAGATTACCTGTTCTGCACATTTCATATAATTGGGCTCCTACAGTATGTGGTCTTGTGTGACTGGCTTATTTCACTTCATGTTTTTGAGGTTTACTCATATTGTAGTATGTATCAGTACTTCATTCTTTTGCCACATAATCTACTGTATAGGTAAACTCACAATTTGAACCAGGTGTGTCTGGTTCTTAACGCTCATGTTGCTGCCGTTCTACTTCTATGCAAGTCCCATTATGTCAGACGGTTCTTATATCTTACATGTCAGTGTTTTTCCCTCTTACTGTTCTCTCAGGGTACCTTGCTGAGAGTTAAGTATGTTAGTATACAGGCAAGAAACTCAAGTCTTTGTTACTTTATCTAACTTGTTTTGGGCTATAGAGGAAAAGGAGGTGTGAAGTCTCTCTCAACAGGGAGAATAGAAAACCTAAACACCTTTTTTCTGTGTCTAGGAAGAAGAAGCGGGAAGGATAAAAGATTGCTGGGACAACCAGGAAGCACCTGCACTCTCCACGTGTAGAAATGCCAATATCTTTCGAAGGATAAATGCCATATTGGATAATTCTCTGGATTTCAGTCGAGTCTGCACTACACCCGTAAATCGAGGAATTCATGATCATTTGCCAGGTGACTTAGATTTGAAAACTTGGGTGTGCTAGACATGTGAGCATTGCTGTTTCTAGGCCGCTTCCTTGTGAAGTCTATGAGAGACCTTGAATCTCAGGTAGCACTTCACCCCTTTCATAGTTTGCCTTGTGGATTGGGTCCCCAGTGGGGTGAAGACATCCTTTGATTACGTGAAAAAAGTAGGTCAGAGGTGACAAGACTATTTATATATACAATTATGAGTTACATGTTACAGTAGATTTTCTTATAGCTACACTGGAAACATTTTAAAAAGTGATTAATACTTGATGTAACCCAATATAGTCAAAATAGTGTGTGTGTCAATGTATAATCTGTATAAAAGCTGTTAATGAGAGAGTCTTTTGTTAGTGTTAAGACATCAGAAGCCAATGTATATTTTACATTTACAGTATAGCTCCGTTTGAATTAGCTACATTTCAAGGGCTCTGTAGTCACATGTGACTAGCGACTACTATACTGGATGATGCAGCTCTTGGATATTTTAATAGCTTTTAAAATGCGTGCAAGTCAACAAGCATTTGGTTTTCCTGATATTTCGGGTGTTCCACAGAACAGTGGAGGGAGAGGGCAGTGTCTCCTGAAGACAGTTCTTCTCAAGGAGGCTTGGATGTCCCAGCAGTGTTTCATAATCTTTTTGTGGGAGTTGCAACATATTATGGGAATGTTGTTGGACTATTCTTTGACTTATTTTAGATGAAAGCGAACGTGTTTTTAATTTTTTAAATGGACCTTGAAAATATTTGGTAAAACAGGGGTTCTCAGAACAAGGACTGGTAATTGCTGTTTCTTTAGTTGTAAATTCATTGATTTATCTTTAACTTTGCCTTGGAAGTAATTCCCACAAAAATGCAGAAGCATGTGAACATAAAGTAAGTGTTTAAGGGGGAAGTTTATTAGGAAGGAGATGGCCCCATAGAAATTTATTTATTAAATTGTGCTGGGAGAAAAATGAGAGAAGAAAATGGGAACTGAGGGATACGGGTGGGTCTTGTCTCTTCTGACTTCCAAAAAAGTATACGTGTAACGTTTCCTGTTAATTGGAGTAAGCCGTGAGCTAACTCTTATTCTTTATTTAGCTTGTGTCAAGTGAAAGATTCAGAGAACCTGCCTGGTTCTATGTGTGTGTGTTTCTCTTTTCAGAAAGTTGCATGAATTATATTCCAGTAAGAATGACAGTCAACAGTGATTTAAATCTCACTGGATTGCTTCAGACACGCTGGAATGTTTATGGTCTATAGCAGAGCGTTTTTCAGCTAATGCTAGGTTGTTGACCTGAGTAAGGGGAAGGACTCCTGGTCAGTGAGATGGGGGCTTCGAGGTGTGCATGTTCACAGTTGGCCAGGGCACCCAGTGGCCTCAGTGGTAAGATCCAGGTTCTGGTCACTGACTGGCCAACCTATAAGGTGTAGACTTCTTGAGCTCTACAGAGGGGCCATCTCAGGGCATAGGTTCAAGAAGTGCAATGGGAAGAGTACCTGGAAGAAATAAGGGAAACCTGGGTTGTAAGGTTGACCTTGGGCAGTGAGACAAAGTAGATAGTTTTTTCCAGCTGTAGGACAGGATGGTGCCGGCCCCAGATGCCCCACAGGGTTCTCCTTGTTGGGGGCTGGTGGGGGTGCTCAGTAAGGAAGCGGTGCTGCAGCTTGAAGGGACCTCCCGTAATTGTAGGAGAGGTTCTGGTCAAGGTAGCTGGTGTTCTGTGCCCTTTGCACGTACCTAGCCCCTGCTGTGTGGTCACCTCTCGTTGTCCCCGCCTGAGATGCTGGTTCAGGGTGTGGGCTCTGGATCTTGAGAGGTGAGGCGGGGATGCTGGCCTGGAGCAGAGAGCAGCATTCCCAGGCTTACGCAGCAAGGAAAAACCCACCTTGTGGTTAATGCACAAGTAAACCTGGGTGTGTATTTTCCATGAAGCTCTTTAACCTGAACTTATAGCTTCTGGTCAGAAGTAATCTTGTTACCTAAGTAGATAATCAGCATTATAGAAACCCAAGAACAAGATTGGTTAGAACAGTGTTATATAACTAGGGGCAGTTTGGTGACAACAAAAGCTAAAGTAGCCGTACAGTGGAATGTCCTGCAGTTATTAATACGTTTGTAGTAGATTACTTAATGATGTAGATAGTCACAGTACCTGAAGTGAAAAAGCAAAGTACAAAACAGTGTGGTCTCAGGGATGTATATATGCATAGAAAGACTGGAATGGCAAGGTGTAAATGTAACAGTGAAGGTGTAATAGCTAATTTTTTTTTTTCTGTGTGCTTTTCCCCACTAATTCTTCTGTAACAAACATATTTTATATATATAATAAGAACAACTTGTTAAAAAAGTATTTCTTGGCACAGTGTTTCAGCATTGATATTTGGATTTTGCATAGGTACATTTAATTGTGCAACTTGCTTCATATAGGTACACTTAACTTTGCAGTAGTTATATGCTATTTGTTTTTTTCATTTGAACAAGTGTTTGATTTATCACTTAGAAGGCTTGTGTTATCTGTGACAGAATTTCATTGCATATACTATGCAGTGAGAGTCGTATCAGAACTTTGCAAGTCAGCTGGTAAGGTGTTACTGGAAAAGTGCTGTGAACAAGGTCCAAGGAGGGAGAGACTGTGTTGGTTAGGGAGTGAAGAAACACTGTCTGGATGATGCAGCATTTGAAATAAGCCTTGAAGAAGAAAAAATTACTTCAGTGTAATTGGATATTGAGTTAGGTTTGTTGTTGATTCAGGATTGACATTGGGGTCCAAAGCTGAGGTCTAAGATGGTTAGATGACCTGTGGTACAGTGACAGTCCCCAAGAGTGGGAGCCAGATACCTCACTGGGGGCTTCCAAAGAGGCCACAGAGCTGTCCCTCTACCACAGACCTCACCTCAGCCTTTCCCTGAGCTGTCTAGGAAGACTGGGGCGGGCAGCATGCAGGGTAACTCTCTCCCCTCTTGCTGGAGCACAGCAAGGCAGGCACTGCTTCCGCTGTCAAGCGGAGTGAGGGGAGTGTCTCCAGAGAGGAGCATTTGTGTAGATGGAAATTGCTTCTAAGAAGGAACACAAGGTTGTTGAACCCCTTGTAAGGCAGTAGACTTGCTGATTGTCCTTGACTGAGTAGAGGTGAGAGAGAACTTGAGAGGATGATGTGGGGCAGGGAGGGCGGGAGGGCGGCTGGAGCTGTCTGAATGCCCACCAGCTGACGCGCAGGGAAACTTCCTCTGGTTCAGGAGATGTTGTGGGAGGCTGGAGTTTTCTGGCTGGTATTGCGGCAAGACCTTTGTTGTTGTGGGTGGGGTTGGGGTGGGGCTGGGAGGTTAGGCCAGAGCTGGACCCCTCATTCAGGCAGCTCCTCAGAGAGGGTGCCTGCCTCCTCAGGGGCCCTTCCCCACTCCCCGCCTAGTCCTTTAAAATTCTGAGGAAGGAAGGAAATGGGCTGTAAATGGACATGTGATTGAAACATAAATGAACTGAGTTATTGTTACGTGTCTGTCAAGTGTGAAAACTGTTAAGATGACTTTAAGGGACTTCTTAACTATGGGATGGGCCTGAGGCGCAGTGTCTGGAGGGAAAAGTTTCATGTTAACTCACTGAGATGAGACCTCTCAGAGACTAGTTAAAGTAGTTGGAAGCTCAGAAGAGGGATAGATAAGTTAAAGTAGTTCACAGGAAGTAAGGGGTGGGACTGAAACGCTGATTAATATTTTTTTATTATAATGTAATACACATACAGAAAAGTCCACATCATAAGTGAAGAGCTCACACTGTCTCCAGCTGAACATAGGCAGGTAACCAGCAATGCAGATCTAGATGAGCTGCCAGCTTTCAATTTAGGACCAAAGAAGTGTATAATTGTAGCCGGATATATTGAATTTCTGACTGAGATGGTTTCCTTTTTTATTCTGAGAGTATCATCCCTAAATTATCTTAAAAGCTGTTCTGAAATAAATTTTAATATATTCAATCCCAGCTAACAGGAGACAGTTGAAATTACTCTTGGGAAGTCTTACGTCCCATAAAGTAATTTTTTTTTCCTGAAACCTTTAATATATGGCTTTAACAGTTAAATTTTTAAATTTTAGTCTGAGTATAACACTATATACAGAAAAGTATGTATGATATATACCTAAAAGTATGATACTTTTACTAGGATAAATATGCAAATTTAGTGAGTTTTCACGCACTGAACAGATCTTGTATATCCACTGAACAGATCTTGTATATCCACTTGTATATAGAGATAGTAGACCAGAAGCCCCTGGCAGCCCTACAGCCTCTTAACTAGTGAAGGGTAAACCACTGTGCTAACTTTTAAATGCATATGTTCTGCCTGTTGCTGAACTTACATACATAGAACCATAAGTGTGTGCTCTTCAGCTGTTAGATTCACCTATTCATAGCCAGTGGTTGTGGATCATTTGTTCCCATTGCTGTACTGTATTCTGTTGTGTGAATATATTCCAGCTTTTTCTACTGTTAATAGACATTTAGGGCTATTCTGAATAGTGCTACTCCGAACATGTGTTTTGGTGAACTTACTTGTATTGGGTGTATCCTGGGAGTGTTGGCTGGTAGAGTATCTGTGATTTCAGCATTAATGCATGCTGCCAGTCTCTCACAGCAGTTGCACCAGTTCACACTTGTGACACTCACTGTCAGATGGTTTGGGTTAGTTCTGCATCCTCACCAAGATTTGGTATTGCTTTTTTTCCCTTTGACTATTTTGGTGAGTATGTAGTGGCATCTCTATTGTGGTTTTAAGTTTCCTTTCCCTGATGACTTACGAACTTGAGCATCTTTTCATAATGTTTGTTGACCTTCGCATATCCTCTTTCCTAAAGGGCCTCTTCAAGTCTTACACACTAATATTTCTTTAGAATTACCTGCCTTTTTCCTGTTTAGCTATAGCTATTTTCTGTTGACTCTTTTATATATTCTACACTATGAGTTCTTTGTCTGATATATATAATAAAAAATCTTTTCTCCAAACCTGTGGCTTGTGTTTATACTCTTAATTGGTATTTTTTAATAACAATTTAAATTTTATGGAGTGCAGTTTATCAACTTTTCAGTTATGGCTAATGCTTTGTTGTGTCCTGTTTGAGAAGTGTTTTCCTATTCCAAAGTCATGAAGATATTCTGCATTTCATTTAAAAAAACTTACTGTTTTACCTTTCAGTCTTAACATTTGCAGCCCGTCTTAGATTTCATATTGTACACAATGTAAGGTGGAAGGTCAAGGTTCGTTTTGTTCTGCATAGATGGCCAGTTGACCCAGCACCACGTCGGGGAAAAAAATCTCTTTTCACTGTACTGCTGTCGCCTTTCTCATAAGTCAAGCATCTATATTACATGTGCACGTCTGTTTCTGGAGGCTTTTCTCTTCCATTGTTCATCTGTCCTCATGTCTTAGAGACCACAGCTTTCTAGTCGATTTTGATACTTGGTTGTGAAGTGCTCTATTTTTATCCTTCGTGATCCTTGGTTCCTCTTGGACATTTGCATTTCCACATAGTGATGGGGTGGAACAACATGACACTTGTCAAGCTGAATCCATGACTATGTGGAGATGCAAAAGTTTTTGTTTATATTAAAAAATACTTTGTGTAGTTAAAAGAATACATGTAGCATATAAGCTGTGGTATCAGCCCAAAAAGGTCTCCAGAACTGTGCCCCAGAGTTCTTTTCTTTTATACTGTCTAGTGTGTTTCTATATGTTGTATAATTAAAATTGCTGACTTAAATGAAATCATGGCAGGAATGCTGTTCTGGTGCTTAAATGAATGTTCTCTGCCTCGAAAAATCCTACCCTTATTTAAGAGTGACTTGGTTTTCATCTCTGAAAAGCTTCTCACGTGTTCTATTGTCTGTTTGGCTCTATTAGATGGAACAGGATCATTCTTGGCTGTTGCAGATTGTTACCGACCCACTATGTGGTGGTATAAATATAAACATGTATGTTCTCTAAGTGGGGAGGTTATAGTTTTGAAGAAAAACATACTCAGTTTGCCCATTTCATAATAAACATACACAAATTAAGTGCAGATTCTGGATGCAGGTTCCTTGAGAACAAATCCTGGCGGTGCTACTGACTTGCTCTAACCTTAAAGGTTAAGTTTTCATGACACAGGAGTAGTAATAATACACATTTATAGGATTTTTGTGACGCTTGAATAAGATACATGTATTGAATACCTAAATAATGCCTGTAACTGCACTTACTAAATGCTGGTAGTACATGATTATGATGGTGTGTGTATATATAGCATGCAGTCATGAGAGCATTGCTGTGTTCATGTGTTTTTTTTATTAAACTTTTTATTTTGTGAAAGAACCCACCTGTCAGTGCGGAAGACAGGGTTCAGTCTCTGGTTGGGAAGATCACCTGGAGGAGAGCATGGCAACCCTCTCCAGTATTCTTGCTTGGAGAATCCCATGAGCAGAAGAGCCCGGCAGGCTACAATCATAGGATCACACAGAGTCAGACACAACTGAAGTGACTTAACAATGCTGTGATAGTTTCAGGTGGGCAGCAGAGGGACTACTCAGCCATACATACACTTCAGTCTGTTATCCCCCAAACTCACCTGGGTCATGTCTTTTTTAAAAGGTGGACTTCTGAGCCTTCCCTGGTGGTCCAGTGGCTAAGACTCTCCACTCCCACTGCAGGGGCTGCAGGTTCAGTCACTGGTCAGAGAACTAAGATCCCACATGGTGTGCAGCATGGCCAAAAGAAAAGATTTTTTATGTTAAATTCTGTTTGCACATTCAATGTTGATAACATCTAGGATTTTTTTTATTGTGGCAAAAATAAAATTTACCATCTAAAGTATTTTTGGGTGTACAGTTCAGTGATACTAGATACATTCACATAGTTGTGCAAAAGTCGCCACCTTATCGGCCTAACTCTTCATCTTGTAAAACTGGAACTCTACCTATTGAGCAGTAATTCCCCATGCTTCCTTCCCCTAGGTGTTGGCAGCCACCATTATACTTTGTCTTTATGGTTTTGACCAACTTCAGATATGTGGAATCATACACGTGTTTGTCTTTTTTGTGACTTATTTCAGTTAGGATAATGTCCTATCCTAACAAGGTCTATCCATGTTGTAGCGTATAGCAGATTCCTTTCTTTTTCAGGCTGAATAATATACTCCATTGTACACATGCAGCACATTTGCATATCCATTCGTCCATCAGATGGGTGCTTGGGTTGCTTGCACGTTTTACCTTTTGTGATTAATGCTGCTGTGAATGAACATAGGTGTACAGGTATTTCTTTGAGATCTTGCTTTCAACTCTTTTGGGGTATATACCAAGAGGTGTAATTGCTGGATCACACAGTAATTTTCTTAAATTGCCATACTATTTTTCACAGAGGCTCTACTGTTTTTCATCATCTCCTGGTAGCCTAAGGGTTCCAATTTCTCCACACCCTCACCAACACTTTTCTCTTCTTTTTTTTGACAGTAGCCATCCTAATGGGTGTAAGGTGGTGTCTCATAGTAATTTTGGTTTGCATTCTCTTGTGATTAGTGATGTTTAGCATATTTTCATGTGCTTATTGGTCATTTCTGTATCTTCTTTGTAGAAGTATCTGTTCATGCCATTTCCCACTTGTAAATTGAGTGGTTTGGTTTCTCATTGAGTTTTAAGAGTATCTCTCTGTATTTTAGATGTTAATTCCTTATTGGATGTTGATTTGCAAATATTTTCTCCCATTCTGTGAGTTACTTTTTACTGTGTAGAATAGTGTGTTTTGATGTACAAAGTTTTTACATTTTCATGAAATCTCATTTGTCTATTTTCTTTTGTTACTTGTGCCTGTGAAGTCATATTCAAGAAATCATTGCCAGACCCAGTGTTGTGAAAATTTTGTCCTGTGTTTTCTACTAAGTTTCATTGTTTCGGGTCTTATATTTTGTTCATTGATCTACTTTGAGTAACATGGCATTGGGTGAGAGTCCAACTTCATTCTTTTGCAAGTGGATGTCCAATTCTCCAAGCACCATTTATTGAAGACTGTTCTTTCCCCTATTCAGTAGTCTTGCTGCTGCTAAGTCACTTCAGTCGTGTCCGACTCTGTGCAACACCATAGACGGCAGCCCACCAGGCTCCCCCATCCCTGGGATTCTCCAGGCAAGAACACTGGAGTGGGTCGCCATTTCCTTCTCCAGTGCATGGAAGTGAAAAGTGAAAGGGAAGTTGCTCAGTCGCGTCCAACTCTTCGCGACCCCATGGACTGCAGCCCACCAGGCTCCTCCGTCTATGGGATTTTCCAGGCAAGAGTCCTGGAGTGGGGTGCCATCGCCTTCTCCGATTCAGTAGTCTTGGCATCTTGTTAAACGTCATTTGACCATGTCTGCAAGGGTTTATTTCCAGACCTTCTATTCAGTCTGTATGTCTGTCTTTATGCTAATACTGCACCGTTTTGATTACCATATCTTTGAGGTAAGTTTTCAAATCAGGAAATGCTGAGTCCGGTTCTGTTGATCTTTGTCAAAATTGTTTTGACTGTTCAGGTCACTTGAGATTCTATGTGAATTTTAGGACAGGTTTTTCTGTTTCTACAAAAAGTCATTGGGGTTTTGATAGGGATTGCATTGAATCATTTTGAATAACATTAACATTTTAACAATATGAAGTCTTCCAATTCATGAACATGGGATGTGTCTACATTTATTTATGTTGTCTTTAATTATTTTCAGCAGTGTTTTGTAGTTTTAATTTACAAGTTTTTTACCTTCTTGGTTAATTCCTAAGTATTTTATTCTTTTTGATGTTGTTATAAATGGTATTGTTTTTGTAATTTCCTTTTCAAATTGTTCATTGTGTATATGAATGCAGCTGATTTTGGTGTGTTGGCTTGGTATCTGCTGGCTTTGCTGAATTCATTTATTAGCTCTAACAGCATTTTTTGTGGAGACTAGGATTTCCTGCATATAAGTGTATTCTACTCAAACAGATAATTTTACTTTTTCCTTTCCAACTTGGATGCCTTTTATGTTTCTTGTTTAATTAATTGCTCTGGCTGAAACTTCCAGTAATATGTTGAATAAAAGTTGGTGAAAGCAGACATCTTTGGTTCCTGATCTTAAGAGAAAAAGTGTTCAATCTTTCACCATTGAATATGACATTTTCTGTGGGCTTTACGTATATGGCATTTATTATATGAAGGTAATTTCATTCTGTTCCTATTCTGTTAAAAAAGAGGGTTTGTTCAGGAAAGGATGTTGAATTTTTAATAACATTTATTTACTTGTTTGACTGCATCAGGTCTTAGTTGCAGTTAGGGTGTTGCTTTGAGATCTTTCTTGTTTTTTAATGTCATCTTTTCTAGATACAGATTTCCTTCATTGCACCACTTTTGCTGTGGCCCTTAAGTCTTTGTATGTTGTGTTTTTGTTCTCATTTGTTTCTGAATGTTTCTCGTTTCCCTTCTCCGTTCTTCTTTGATCCCTTGGTTTAAAACTGTTACTCAGTTTTCTCAGTTTTGTGAATTTTTGAGTTTCAGTTTTGTTACTGATTTCTATCTAACTCCGTCCTGTTGTTGTCAGAGAAGATGCTTTGTATGATGTCTTTAAAAATATATGGAGACTTTATTTGTTGCCTGAGGTATGGAAAATGTCCCATAGACACTTGATAACGTGTATTTGTTGTTGGATAGAATGTTCCATGAGCTTTCCAGGTGGCACTAGTGGTGAAGAATCTGCCTGCCAGTGCAGGAGACACAAGATAAGTAGTTTTGATTCCTGGGTGAAGATCCCCTGGATGAGGAAAATGGCAACCCATCCCAGTATTCTTCCCTGAAAAGTTCCATGGACAAGAGAAGCCTGGCGGGCTACAATTCATGGGGTTGCAAAGAGTCGGACACGACTGAACACACACACACAGTTCCATATATGTCTGTTAAATCTAATTGGTTAATTTTGTTGTTCAGCTGCTGTACTTCCTTATTTAAATATCTTCTGTCATTTATTCACTATTCTGAGTGGGATATTTAAGTCTCTGACTGTTATTGTAGAACTGTTTCTCTCCCTTCAGTTCTTAAGTTTTGCTTCATACATTTTGGTAATTATATATTGTATAGTTATATTGAGGGTTTTAGTAACATATAGAGTCTCTTCTTGTCTGTATTAACTTTTCCGTGGTCTGTTTTGCCTGCCATTAGTGTGGCCACCCCTGCTGTCTGCTGGTTGCTGTTCGTGTGTAATATCTTTCTATGTCCTTTCACTTTCCTTCTGTTTCTGTCTTTGGATCTCAGGTGAGTCTCTTGTAGTGAGATCTATGGGATCAAGTGTTTTTATCCATTCTCCATATCTCTGTTTTTTGATTGGAGAGTTTAATCCATTTATATCATTTAATTGCTGATAAGGAGAAGACTGAGATCAAATTGACAATATCCGCTGGATCACAGAATAAGCAAGAGAATTCCAGAAAAACATATGCTTCATTGACCATGTTAAAGCCTTTGCCTTTGTGGATCACAACAAACTGTGGAAAATTCTTCAAGAGGAAGGAATACCAGATCACCTTACCTGCCTCCTGGCAAAACCTGTATGCAGGTCAAGAGGCAACAGTTAAGAGCCAGACATGGAACAATGGACTGGTTTCAAATAGGGAAAGAAGTACATCAAGGCTATATATTGTCACCCTGCTTATTTAACTTATATGCAAAGTACATCATGCAAAATGCTGGGCTGGAGGAAGAACAAGCTGGAATCAGGATCAGAGGGAGAAATATCAATAACTTCAGAGATGCAGATGACACCACCCTTATGGCAGAAAGTGAAGAAGAACTAAAGAGCCTCTTGATGAAGGTAAAAGAGGACAGTGAAAAAGCTGGCTTAAAACTCAACATTCAGAAAACGAGTTCATGGCACCCATCACTTCATGGCAAATAGATGGGGAAACAATGGAAACGGTGACACTTTATTTTCTTGGGCTCCAAAATCAATGCAGATGGTGACTGCAGCCTTTAAATTAAAAGACGCTTGCTCCTTGGATGAAAAGCTATGACCAACTTAGCATATTAAAAAGGAGAGATGTTAATTTGCCAACACAGGTCCACAGAGTCACAGCTATAGTTTTTTCAGTAGTCATGGTAGATGTGAGAGTTGGACCTTAAAGAAGGCTGAGTGCCGAAGGATTGATGCTTTTGAACTGTGGTGTTGGAGAAGACTCATGAGAGCCCCTTGGACTGCAAGGAGATCAAACCAGACAATCCTAAAGGAAATCAACCCTGAATATTCACTGGAAGGACTGATGGTGAAGCTGAAGCTCCAATATTTTGGCCACCTAATGTGAAGAGCTGACTCATTAGAGAAGACCCTGATGCTGGGAAAGATTGAAGGCAGGAGCAGAAGGGGACAACAGGACAAGATGGTTAAATGGCATCACCTACTCAATGGACATGAGTTTGAACAAGCTCTGGGAGATGGTGAAGGACAGGGAAACCTGGTGTGCTGCAGTCCATGGGGTCACAAAATGTTGGACATGACTAAGTGACTGAAAAACAGCAACAAAGGAGAAGACTGACTTTTACCATTTTTCCTATATGCCTTATAGCCTTTTGTCTCTCATTTTCTGCATTCTTGTCTTCTGTGTTTAGTTGATGTTTTTGTAGTGAAATGTTTAAATTCCTTCTTAATTTTTTGGTGTGTAAATTCTGTAGCTATTTTTGTGGTTGCCATGGGGATTACATTTAATGTCAAAGTTATAAGACTATAATTTGAGTTTACAGCAGCTTAACTTCAGTAACATAGAAAAACTTCTGCTCTTCTGCAGCTCTGTCCCCACCCCTTTCCGTTTTTGATGTCATAAAATTATGTCTTTATACTAGTGTGTACCTCAAAAGATAAACTTAAAATTCTTTCAGATGCATTAGTCCCCTAAATTATGTAGACAATAAGATTGGGAGTTATAAACAAAAGTTACAGTAATACTAGCTTTTACATTGTTTTTTTTTTTTTTCCTTAAATGTATCAGTCTCTTAGATCATGTAGAAAAAGGGTATAGCTACCAGCCTTTATTAACAGTCATGCTTGCTTTTGTAATTGCCTGTATATTTCCCTGTATTGAGATCTTTTTTCCTCCATGTGGTTTCAGGTCACTGCCCAGTGTCCTCTCATTTTCCCTTGCTGGGCTGCTTTTCTTACAGGGCAGGTTGGTCACAAGCCCCCTCAGCATTTGTTTATCTGGACATATCCTAGATTTCTCCCTCACTTTTGAAGGACAGTTTTGCTGGATACAGGATTCTCAGTTGAGAGTTCTTTTTCTTTTAACAATTTGACTCTCAGCCCTCAGTTTTCTGGCCTCAATGGCTTCTGATAAGAAATCTGTTGATAATCTTATTGAGGATCCTTGTATGTGATGATTTGCTTCTCTCTGCTCCTTTTAAGGTCCTCTGTGTCTTTTTTCTTAAAAATTTGATTATAATGTGGCTTGGTGTGAGTCTCTTAGAGTTCACCTCACTTGGAGTTTTTTTGACCTTCATTGTTTATATTCATTTTAATCAAATTTCAGAAGTTCCCAACCATTATCTCTTATCAGATATTCTCTCTGCCTCCATCCCCACATCCCCTCCTCCTGGGATTCTCAGGATGAATTTGTTAGTCTACTTAATGATGTCCCACATGTCCCTGGTGTTCTGTTCATTTACCTTAAATCTTTATTTAAAAGTATTTATTTACTTTTTGGCTCTGGTGGGTCTTCGTTGTGGTGCAGAGGCTTTCTCTAGTTGTGGTGAGTCGAGGCTACTCTCTAGTTGTGGTACGTGGGCTTCTCATTACAGTGGCTTCTTCCATTGCAGAGCACAGGCTCCAGAGTGCATGGGCTTAGTTGCAGCATGTAGGATCTTAGTTCCCAGACCAGGGATAGAACACATGCCCTTGCATTGCAAGGTAAATTCTTAATCACTGAACCATGAGGGAAATCCCTTAAATCTTTTTTTCTTTCTGTTCGTAAGTCTTGACAGTTTTCATTGTGCTATCTTTAGGTTCACTGATTTCTTCTGCTTGGTCAAATATGCTGTTGAAACTATCTAGTGAAATTTTCATTTCAGTTAGTGCATTTTTCAGCTGCGGAATTTCTTTTTTCTTTTTCGTTTTGTTTTGAGGTTCTCTCTCTCTCTCTCTCTCTCTCTCTCTCTCTCTCTCTCTCTCTCTCTCTCTCGTCCATGCTGTGGAACTTGTGGGATCTGAGTTCCTTGACCAGGGATTGAACTTGGGCCCTTGGCAATGAGAGTTCAGTGTCCTAACCACCAGACTGCCAGGAAATTCCTAGGTTTTCTCTCTTTATTACATTCCATTGTTCATTTCACACATTGTTTTCTTGACTTTCTCTACATCCTCCTTTAGTTCTTTGAGTATTTTCAAGATCATTGTTTAAAGTCTTTGGCATATTTGCCATTAGGTCTTTTTCAGGGACAGTTTTACTGATTTTTTTTTTTCTTTGAATGGGCCATACTATCCTATTTCTTTGTATGCCTTGTGATTTTTTTCATTGGATGCTGTATGTTTGAATCTAATAATATGGTAAGTCTGGAAAATTAATTCTCCTCCTCCCCCATAGTTTGCTGTTTTTATGGTTTTGCTTTGTTTTGGTTATTGTAGCCTGCTTCTGTCAAGGATCAGCCTGAGGAGTCCTCACAGGTGTTTACTGAGCCTTGCCCTGGGCACATGCAGCCGCATCTAATTTTCCCCACACATGCAGTTGTTTTAAAATGCCGTAGTCTTTAATATCTGGCTCCCACGAGAAAAGGTGAAAAATAAAGGATGAAAGTGAGAGGCAAGGTTGGGGGAATGGCACCAACCCATTTAATCTTCTGCAAGCCACTTCAGCTGGAGGCGGTGGGCCTTGCAGCAATTGAATAGTGCAACAACAAGGTGCAAGAATGGCTGCCTACCTGCGTCTGGACCTTTGTGATCAGAAGGAACAGTGTGATCAGAGCACAGATCATAGTATTTGCAGGAGACGGTCCTTTTTGCATACTCTTACTCCCACAAACTGTCCTAACTGTTACAGGAACATGTGGGCATAGATGGCTTTTACTGTGCTGAGAGCTGAAATTGACTGAAATTAACAGCAATTTACCTTCCGAGTTTTCCCTTTGAAGTTGCAAACCTTCAACAGACTTCAACAGAGTCCTGAAATAGTTCCATCCTTATAGATTCAGCTAGTACAGTTGTTGCCTAGCTGGTGAGACAGATTCCTGGTGCTTCCTCATCTTCCATCTTCCCAGAACCCTCCTAACACTTAGGATTTTAGTTGTAGTTTTGATATGTGTGATATGCATACATCACGTATTTAGATTTTAGTAACTTCACTGGTTTCTTAGATTATCATTTTTTACTTGGTTCATTTTTGGACTGGTTTGCTTGACTTTCCTTAATTAAGGGTACCATACTTAAGAAATTGCTAAAACCATTGTACACACTAATAAATTATACAGTACCCGCATAAGTACTACTCTCATTACCAGTACCCCCAAAGACCCCCATGTTTTCCCTAAAGATCACATTTCCCTTTCTCCAGATGCAACCATTATTTTTCTGTGTTTTCTTTGATGTATGTTATTCCCATGCCTGTAAAACTAAAATGTATCTAAAATTTGAACTTTATTAAATGCTTTTATGAAACGCATTCATGTTGCATGCAACTGTAATTTGTTAACATTGATGGCTGTATAGAGTATCATGAAATACCTAACAGTTTTCAGTTTTGATGTTCAACATTTAGGTTGTTTCTAGTTTGGGGCTGTTAAACAGTGATGGAATGATTTTTATTGTGCATGAATCCTGACAGACAAGCTCCCTAAGTTTGAGGTTCTTTAAAATTAATAGATAATTCCAAACTTTCCCAAAGAAGCTGTACTATTTTACAGTACTTTTGCACCAGCAGGGTGTGTTAGTGCCAGCTGCTTCATACCAGCATCAAGTACTGAAATTATCAACTCTTCTTCATGTAGCTGTTCTTGTGGATGGAGTGTTACCCATTATGGTTTAAAATTTGTATCTTCCGAATACCTACTGAGGTTTTAACATTTTCATGCTGTTGGCCACTTCAAATACTGTCCTACCGTGTAGTTACGCAGTCGTGGATGCTGTTCTCAGTTGGGCGAGTCAGATTTGTAGGCAGTATTTATTCTGGCGGAGACCTTTGTTGGATACATGCATTGCTAATATTTCCCGCATTTGGGGCTTATCTTTTAGTCTCCTAATGTTGTCTTTTGATGATGATAAGTTCTTCATTTTAAGATGGTTCCAATTAATTGATTTTTTAAATTTTCAGTTAGCATTTTCATGCCATACTTCAGAAATGTTTCTCTTTTGAGGAAATGAGGATGTTTCTTGTGTTAATCTTTGAGAAGCCTTCTTGGTTGACTCTTTGGATAATATTGTAGACGGAATTATTTAAAAATTTGTTTCCTAATTATTTTCTAGTACATAGAAAAAAAGCTTTTTGCATATTACCTTCAGTGAACTTGATAAATTTACTTCATAAACTTGCTAAACACCAGCAAGAGTTTACTTATAGATTCTTAAGGAATTTTCTACATACACAAATACATTGTATGCAGATTGTGAATGTTTTGTTCCTTTCCAGTCCTTCTACTTTTTTCCCATTACTTATTTCACTGGCTTCAGTTATGCAGTAGAGTGTTGAATAGAAGTGACAACAACAAGCATCTTTTGTCTTGTTTCTGGTCTTGTGGGAGGGGTTACAGGAATGGGCGTCTTCAGCATTTCACCATTGAGTGTTAGCTGAAGTTTTTTAGATACTCTTTTACTTGGCTAAGGAAATTAATTTATTTTTAGAATTTGCTGAGAAGGCTTTTTGAAAGTCATGATTGGGTGTTAAATGATTTCAGGTTTTTCTGCATCTGTTCATTTGAATTTTCTCATTCTAAAAAAAAATATGTGGGTTTGGGACATTCCTGGTGGGCCAGTGATTGAGAATCTGCCTTTCAATGCAGGGGATACAGTTCCATCCCTGGTTGGGGAACTGAGATCCCATGTGCTGCAGGATAACTAAACCCGCAACAAGAGATGCCTGCATGCTGCAGTGAAGACCTAGCGGAGCCAAAAGATTTAAAGCAATTAAAAACAAAACACGTGTGGATAACATTTAGAAAAGAATACCCAAGTAAACCCAACTTGGCATTAAACCATGCTTGGAATAAACACAACTTGGTGATTAAGTAGTTTATTTAGTGTATTGCTGGAATTGATTTGCAAATGTTGTCTTTAGGATTTTTGTGTTAATGCATTTGAGATCAGCTTGTAATTTTCCTTCCTTAAAATATCTTGGTATCAGGGTTATACTGGCCTCTTGAAACGAAAGAGAAAGTTCCTTTTTTTCCTGTTCTTTGGGAGAAAGTTTGTACAATTTACAGTACTTGTCCTTAAATTTTGGTTTTATTTACTGGGGAAACAACCTGTGCCTGGAGTGTTATGTTTATTTTTTATTTTTTGAGGGAATGGTTTAAATTATGGGTTCCGTTTTTTTTTAACTAGATAAAGAATTATTTATATACTCTGTTTCTTTTAAGTTTTGGTAAGTTGAGTTTTTCTAGGAATTTCTCCATTGCATTTAAAATTTCAGGTTCATTGACATAAATTTGTATATAATAGCTATTCTTTGTTTTAAAGTTACCAGTATTCTTTATTTCCTTTTACTTAGGTATAATTGACATTTACAATGTTACTAAATTTAGGTGTATAACATATTTGATATTGGTATATACTGTGACGTGATCACCACAGTAAGTCTAAGTAACATATCATCATACATAGTTAAAGAATTTTTTCTTGTGATGAGAACTTTTAAGATTTATTCTCTTAGCAGTTTTAAAATATGCAGTGCTGCTGCCTCTGTTTAGGCACTAAGTCATGTCCAACTCTTTGCAACCCTGTGGACTGTAGCCCGCCAGGCTCCTCTGTCCATGGGATTTCCCAGGCAAGAATACCAGAGTAGGTTGCCATTTCCTTCTCCAGGGGATCTTCTTGACCCAAGGATCTAACCCAAGTCTTCTCCTTGGCAGGCAGATTGTTTACTGCTGAGCCAACTGTAGATACCAGGCTGTACATTACATCCCTTTGACTTATTTTGTAATTGGAAATTCCCCATTTCTTCACTCATTCCCCATTTCTTCCCACCCCACATCTGACAATCTCCAGTCTGTCTTTGTATCTGTGAACTTGGTGGCAATATTTTTTTTTCATTTTTAGATTCCATGTGTAAGTGAGATCATGTAATACTTGTCCTTGTCTGACTTATTTCCCTTAGCATAATGCCCTCCATACATGTTGTCACAAATGGCAAGATTTCATTTTTCTTTACAGCTGAATAATATTCGGGCTTCCCTGGTGGCTCAGACGGTAAAGAATATGCCAGCAATGTGGGAGACCTGGTTTTGATCCCTGGGTTGGGAAGATCCCCTGCAAGAGGGCATGACAGCCCACTCCAGTATTCTTGCCTGGAGAATCTCCATGGACCGAGGAGCCTGGTGGGCTACAGTCCATGGGTCGCAAAGAGTGGGACACGACTGTGCAACTAAGCAGCAGCAATATTCTGGTGAATATTCTGTTTACATTGTATTTATCAGTTTATCTGTTGATAGACCCTTTGGTTGTGTCCATATTTTGGCTCTTGTAATGGATGCTGCAGTGAACCTGGGGGTGCACATATCTTTTCAAGTTGTGTTTTCATTTTCTTCAGATAAATGACCAGAAATAGAATGTCAAGATCATATGATAGTTACAGTTTTAATTTTTAAACCTCCATGCTGTTTCCTGTGATGGCTATGCCAGTTCCCACCTACAGTGCACAGGGGTTCCTTCTGTCTGCACCCTCACCAACACTCATTATTTCTTATCTTTCTGATAGTAACCCTTCTAACAAGCGTGAGGTGATAACTCATTGTGATTTTGGCTTGCATTTCCCTGATGATTAGTGATGTGTAAAGCATCTTTTCATAGACCTTTTGGCCAACTGTGTATCTTCTCTGTAAAATGTCTGTTTTGGTCCTCTGCCCATTTTTTTCTTAAAAAAAATTTTTTTTTTGCTTTTAAGTTGTATATATTTTCTATGTATTTTGAATATTAACCTCTTACCAGATATATGATTTGCAAATACTTTCTTCCATTCAGTAGATCACTTTTTCATTTTGTTGCCAGTATATTTACTGACATCTTGACAATGATAAGCTGTACTTTTTTTTCCTTTTAGTTAATTGTTTTAAAGATGAACTTTTGGCTTTGAATTTTGTGCCCCATGCTGATGTATTTTTATATGTCAGTTTTTTTTCTTTTCTTCCTGTTGCTTTCTTTGGGCTTTATTTATTGTTGTTTTTCTAAGTTCTTGAAGTGGACGTACTTAGAGTATGGTATTTTAGATACCATGTATAACGGCCGACACATATATAATGTGTTGACCATTTAAAAATGTACAATTCATTGGTTTTAGTGTACTCAAAAAATTGTGAAACCATATCATTCGTCTCTTAGTTCCAGAACATTTTCATCACATCAAAAAGAAGACCCCCTACCTATTAAATGTCACTCCTATCTACCATTCTCCCATACCTTGGCACCACTAATCTCCTTTTAATCTCCATGGATTTGCCTACCCTGAGTATTTCATGTATGGAATGATGGACTATTTGGTCTTTTATGTTGGACTTCTTTCACTTAACATAGTATTTTCAACATCCATCCATGTTGTACCATGAATCAGAACATCGTTCCTTGTTCTGGATGAATAATATTTCATAATATGGACTTGTCACATTTTCTTTATCCATTCATCAAAACGACTATTGTGGGTGGTTTCTGCTTTTGGCTATTATGAATAACACTGCTAAGAAAATTTATACAGAAGTTTTTACATGGAAATATGTTTTCACTTTTCTTAGGTACATACCTAGAGTGAGTTTTTGGATCATGTAGTATCTCACTGCTTAACTTTTTGATAAACTGCCAAACTGTTTTCCAGAGCAGCTGCCCCATTCTGCTTGCCAACCAGCAAGGTATGAGGGTTTCGATATCCTCATCAATACTTTTAATTATCTTTTTATTATAGCCATTCTAGTGGGTGTGAAGTTTTATCTCATTGTCACTTTGATTTTTCTAATGATGTTGAGCTTATTGGCTATTTTGTATTTTCTTTGGACAAATATCTCTTTAAATCCCTAGCTAATTTATTTATTTATTTTTTTTACTGTTGAGCTTTGAGTTCTTTATATAGCCTAGATGTTGCACTCTTATCAGATGTATGGTTTGCAAATATTCTCCATTCTGTGGGTTGTCTCTTTGTTTTCTTGATAGTGTCTTCTCTCCTAGCACAAAAGTTTTTAATTTTGATGAAGTCTGATTTGTTTATTTTTGCCCCTTTTTGGTTGCTAGTATTTTTGGTATCATATCTGAGATACCATTATATCTACTACTGCGGGCAGGAATCCCTCAGAAGAAATGGAGTGGCCATCATGGTCAACAAAAGAGTCTGAAATGCAGTACTTGGATGCAATCTCAAAAACGACAGAATGATCTCTGTTTGTTTCCAAGGCAAACCATTCAATATCACAGTAATCCAAGTCTATGCCCCAACCAGTAACGCTGAAGAAGCTGAAGTTGAACGGTTCTATGAAGACCTACAAGACCTTTTAGAACTAACACCCAAAAAAGATGTCCTTTTCATTATAGGGGACTGGAATGCAAAAGTAGGAAGTCAAGAAACACCTGGAGTAACAGGCAAATTTGGCCTTGGAATACGGAATGAAGCAGGGCAAAGACTAATAGAGTTTTTCCAAGAAAATGCACTGGTCATAACAAACACCCTCTTCCAACAACACAAGAGAAGACTCTATACATGGACATCACCAGATGGTCAACACCGAAATCAGATTGATTATATTCTTTGTAGCCAAAGATGGAGAAGCTCTATACAGTCAGCAAAAACAAGACCAGGAGCTGACTGTGGCTCAGACCATGAACTCCTTATTGCCAAATTCAGACTTAAATTGAAGAAAGTAGGGAAAACCACTAGACCATTCAGGTATGACCTAAATCAAATCCCTTATGATTATACAGTGGAAGTGAGAAATAGATTTAAGGGCCTAGATCTGATAGAGTGCCTGATGAACTATGGAATGAGGTTCGTGACATTGTACAGGAGACAGGGATCAAGACCATTCCCATAGAAAAGAAAAGCAAAATGGCTGCCTGGGGAGGCCTTACAAATAGCTGTGAAAAGAAGAGAAGCAAAAAGCAAAGGAGAAAAGGAAAGATATAAACATCTGAATGCAGAGTTCCAAAGAATAGCAAGAAGAGATAAGAAAGCCTTCTTCAGGGATCAATGCAAAGAAATAGAGGAAAACAGCAGAATGGGAAAGACTAGGGATCTCTTCAAGAAAATCAGAGATACCAAAGGAACATTTCATGCAAAGATGAGCTCGATAAAGGACACAAATGGTATGGACCTAACAGAAGCAGAAGATATTAAGAAGAGATGGCAAGAATACACAGAAGAACTGTACAAAAAAGATCTTCACGACCCAGATAATCACGATGGTGTGATCACTGACCTAGAGCCAGACACCCTGGAATGTGAAGTCAAGTGGGCCTTAGAAAGCATCACTACGAACAAAGCTAGTGGAGGTGATGGCATTCCAGTTGAGCTATTCCAAATCCTGAAAGATGATGCTGTGAAAGTGCTGCACTCAATAGGCCAGCACATTTGGAAAACGCAGCAGTGGCCACAGGACTGGAAAAGGTCAGTTTTCATTCCAATCCCAAAGAAAGGCAATGCCAAAGAATGCTCAAACTACTGCACAGTTGCACTCATCTCACATGCTAGTAAAGTAATGCTCAAAATTCTCCAAGCCAGGCTTCAGCAATATGTGAACCGTGACCTTCCTGATGTTCAAGCTGGTTTTAGAAAAGGCCGAGGAACCAGAGATCAACTTGCCAACATGCGCTGGATCATAGAAAAAGCAAGAGAGTTCCAAAAAACCATCTATTTCTGCTTTATTGACTATGCCAAAGCCTTTGACTGTGTGGATCACAATAAACTGTGGAAAATTCTTCAAGAGATGGGAATACCAGACCACCTGATCTGTCTCTTGAGAAATTTGTATGCAGGTCAGGAAGCAACAGTTAGAACTGGACATGGAACAACAGACTGGTTCCAAATAGGAAAAGGAGTACCTCAAGGCTGTATATTGTCACCCTGTTTGTTTAACTTATATGCAGAGTACATCATGAGAAACGCTGGACTGGAAGAAACACAAACTGGAATCAAGATTGCTGGGAGAAGTATCAATAACCTCAGATATGCAGATGACACCACCCTTATGGCAGAAAGTGAAGAGGAACTCAAAAGCCTCTTGATGAAAGTGCAAGTGGAGAGTGAAAAAGTTGGCTTAAAGCTCAACATTCAGAAAACGAAGATCATGGCATCCGGTCCCACCATTTCATGGGAAATAGATGGGGAAACAGTGGAAACAGTGTCAGACTTTATTTTTGGGGGCTCCAAAATCACTGCAGATGGTGACTGCAGCCATGAAATTAAAAGACGCTTACTCCTTGGAAGGAAAGTTATGACCAACCTAGATAGCATGTTCAAAAGCAGAGACATTACTTTGCCAAAAAAGGCTCATCTAGTCAAGGCTGTGGTTTTTCCTGTGGTCATGTATGGATGTGAGAGTTGGACTGTGAAGAAAGCTGAGCACCGAAGAATTGATGCTTTTGAACTGTGGTGTTGGAGAAGACTCTTCAGAGTCCCTTGGACTGCAAGGAGAACCAACCAGTCCATTCTGAAGGAGATCAGCCCTGGGATTTCTTTGGAAGGAATGATGCTAAAGCTGAAACTCCAGTACTTTGGCCACCTCATGCGAAGAGTTGACTCATTGGAAAAGACTCTGATGCTGGGAGGGATAGGGGGCAGGAGGAGAAGGGGACGGCAGAGGATGAGATGGCTGGATGGCATCACTGACTCGATGGACGTGAGTCTGAGTGAACTCCGGGAGTTGGTGATGGACAGGGAGGCCTGGTGTGCTGTGATTCATGGGGTTGCAAAGAGTTGGACATGACTGAGCAACTGATCTGATCAGTCATATGGGGGATCTGAGATACCCCCATATGGCTGATCAGTGTTGCAAAGGTTTATCCCTATGTTGTCTTTTAAAGTTTTCTAGCTTTAGTTATCACATTTAGGTTTATGATCCATTTTTTGTTAATTTTTAAATGTGTTGTAGGATGAGCATCCCAACTTCATTCTTTTGCTTGCAGATGTTCAGTTGTCCAAGAACTATTTGTCAAAAAGAATATTCTTTCCCCACTGAATGATCTTGGCATTCTTGTAGAAAATCAGTTGACCATAAACACCAGGATTTATTTCTGAACTTGCAGTTCTATCCCATTGATAAAGCCAGTACCACATAGTCTTGATCACTGTAGCCTGGTAGTACATTTTGAAATTGGGAAATATAAGTCTTCCAACAAGTCTGAGGTGGCTTGAGGTATTCACGGTCACTTACATTTCCATATGAATTTTAAGACCAGGTTGTTAATTTCTGCAGAACAAGCAATTGAGACTTTGATCTGTAGCTTGATTTGGAAACTATTGCTATTTTAATAGTCTTTCAACCAGTGAGCATGAGATATTGTTAATTTCTTTTCAACAGTGCTTTATAGTTTTCTATGTATGTCTCTGTACTTGATTTTGGAGAAGGCGATGGCACCCCACTCCAGTACTCTTGCCTGGAAAATCCCATGGACGGAGGAGCCTGGGAGGCTGCAGTCTATGGGGTTGTGAAGAGTCGGACGTGACTGAGCGACTTCACTTTGACTTTTCACTTTCATGCATTGGAGAAGGAAATGGCAACCCACTCCAGTGTTCTTGCCTGGAGAATCCCAGGGACAGGGGAGCCTGGTGGGCTGCTGTCTGTGGGGTCGCATAGAGTCGGACACGACTGAAGCAACTTAACAGTGATTTGTAAGTATTTTTTTTAATGCTGTTGTAAATGAAATTTTTTATTAATTTCATTTTCAGTTTATTCATTGCTAGTGTATAGAAATAGAACTCTTTTTGTGTATTGATGTTGTATTAATACCTGCTACTTTGCTAAACTGAGTGTTAGCGCTAATTGTTTTTTTGTGGATTCCTTAGGACTTTCTTTATCTAAGATCATGTCTTCTGCAAATAGTTTTATTTTTTCCTTTCCAATCTAAACGTCTTTTATTTAGATTGCTGCCCAATTGCTCTCACTAGAACCTTCAATGCAATTTTGAATAAGAATTGTAAGAAGTAGGTATTCTTGTCTTATTCCAGTCATGTGGGGAAAGTTTTCAGTCTTTGACCATTAAATATAAGGTTAGATATGGGGTTTTGGGGGCCTCCTTGGGGGCTCAGAAGGTAAAGCATTTGCCTGCAATGCGGGAGACCCAGGTTCGATCTCTGGTTGGGAAGATCCCCTGGAGGAGGAAATGGCAACTCACTCCAGTGTTCTTGCCTGGAGAATCCCATGGACGGAGGAGCCTGGTGGGCTGCAGTCCATGGGTCACAAAGAGTCAGACACGACTGAGCGACTTCACTTTCACTTCATCAAGTTGAGGTTGTTCCTTTCTGTCTTTAGTTTATGGAATTTTTTAAATCAGGAAAGGGTGTTTTATTTTGTTAAATATTTTTTATGGGTCTATTGAGATGATTAAGTACTTTTTGTCCTAGTATGGTATATTTCACTCATCAGTTATCAAGTATTGAATCAGCCTTGCATTTTGGGGAAAAGTCTGATTGGGTCATGATGTGTAATCCTTTTTATATGCTACCACATTTGTTTTGCTAGCATTTTGTGAAGGATTTATGTGTTTATATTCGTAAGGGCTATAGGTCTGATTTTCTTGTGATGTCTTTGTCTGCTTTTGGTTATCGGGGCATACTGACCTCACGACTGAATTGTTAAGTATTCTCTTCCCTTTTTTTGGGTGGGAAGATGAAGAATTGTAATTGTAATTATGAAGAATTGTAATTTCTTTTTAAGAATTGAAGAATTCTTCAATTGATGAATTTGAAGAATTCACCAATAAGGCCATTTGGCCCTGGACTTTTCTTTGTGGGAAGTTTTTTGATTATTGTTCAGGCTGTTTGCTTATTGTAGATATATTCAAATTGCGTATTTCTTTTTATATCAGTTTCAGTAATTTGTGCCTTTGTAAAAATTTATTTCAAATAGGTTTTCTAATTTGACATACAGTTATACAAGAGATAGTGACCTCTTTTAGTTTCTATAATCCCTTTTTATTTCTTTTAAGGTTGGTAGTAATGTTGCCACTTTCATTACTAATTTTAGTAATTTGAGTCCTTGATTCCCCCCCCCCCCCCCCCCCCCCCCCGCGCCATGATCAGCCTAGCTTAAGGTTTGTCAATTTTGCAAGTGTTTCAAGGGACTAACTTTTGGTTCTGTTGACTTTTCTTTATAGTTTTTCTAGTCTTTATTTCTGCTTTAATCTTTGTTACTTTGTCTCTTCTGCTTGCTTTTTGGTTTTGTTTCCTGGCTGTTTTTCTAGTTCCATAAGGTATAATGTTAGGTAATTCATTAAAGGTCTTTTTTAGTATAGGCACTTACAACTGTAACTTTCCAAGTATTGCTTTCACTGTATGACTTAAATTTTAATATTTTGTTTCTTCATTCATTTTGTTTTTTCTATGTGATTTCTTCTTTGAGCTACTGCCTGTGTTTAATTTCCATATATTCATGAATTTTCCATTTTTTTCTTTTAGATTTCTGACTCTATTGTGTTCAAAGAATATTCTTTATATGATTTGAAGCCTTTCAAATTTGTTGTTGTTTTATGCAGTTACATTTGGTGTGTCTTGGAGAATGTTCAGTATCCACTTAAGAAAGCTGTGATTTCTGCTGTTAGAGTATGTTAGGGATGGCTTTGACTCTAGCTGGTTCATAGTGTTCACGTTGTGTTTTTCCTGCTGATCTTCTGTCTCCTTGTCCTTTTCACTATTGAAATTGTGGTATTGATGTTTCCAACTACTACTGTGAAATACCTATTTATCCTATCAATTGTCAGTTTTTATTTCGTATATTTTAGTCTGCTTTTAGGTTCATCTGTGTTGGATTGACCCTTTTATCATTATAAAACATTCTTATTTGTCTCTAATAACAATTTTTGTCTCATGGTTTATTTTCTCTGATATTAGTGTAGCCACTTCAGTTTTCTTTTAGTTACTCTTTGCAGGATATATATGTATGTATGTATTTCCATCTTTTTACTTTTAACCTGTTTGTTTCTTTGAACCTAAAGTGTCTCCACAGCATATATTTGGATCATGGTTTTCTAAAATCCATTTAAAAAAATCTTTTAACTGGACAATTTAGTCTATCCACATTTAATGTAATTAATGGTAAAGTAGGATATACATCTAGGGCTTCCCTGGTGGTTCAGTGCTAACGAATCCACCTGTCAAGCAGGAGACATGGGTTTGATTCTTGAGTCGGGAAGATGCCCTGGAGAAGGAAATGGAAACCCATGCTAGTACTCTTGCCTGGAAAATTCCATGGACAGAGGAACCCGGCGGGCTAAGTTCATGGGGTTGGGAAAGAGTCAGACACAACTTAGCAACTAAACAGCAACAGCAGGGTATACATTTTACCATTCCGCTGTTTGTTTTCCAGGTATCATGTTTTTTTCTTTCTCTATTCCTCATTAACTGCTTTAAGTAGATACTTTCTAGTGTATCATTTTAATTTCCTTGTCCTTTATAGTATTTTTGTTTTGACTGCACTTTGTTGCTGCAGGCGGGCTTTCTCTAGTTGTGGGGAGTGGGGGCCACCCTCCAGTTGCAGTGTACGGGCTTCTTACTGTGGTGGCCTCTCTCGTTGCGAAGCATGGGCTCCATGGTGCCTGGGCTTCAGTAGTTGCGACTGATGGACTCCAGAGCACAGGCCCAGTGGTTGTGGCGCACAGGCCTCATTGCCCAATGGCTTTGGGATCTTCCTGGACCAGGGATTGAACTGGTGTCCCTGGCATTGCAAGGCAGATTCTTAACCACTGGACCACCAGGGAAGCCCTTTTATGGTATTGTCTGAGTTATTTTCTCGGAGTTATTTTCTTAATGGCTGCCTTGGAGGTTACAACTAGCATTTGAATTCATGAAGTCTAGTTCAGATTAATAATAATTTAATTTCAGTAGTACAGTTGACCCTGCACATGGGTTTAAACTGCATGGGTCCATTCATATGCAGATATTTTTCAATGTTGGTTGAATTCTGGCAATGTGGAGGAACCATGGAGATGGAGGGCTGAATAGAAGGTATGTGAAGGTTAACCCCTGCATTGTATGTAAAAACTCTGTTCCAGTATTGCTGCATTCCCTCCCTCTTCTGTGCTGATGTCATACAAGTTACATGACATGGATTGTATGCCCATCAACACAGATTTAAAATTACTGTTTTATTCAGTTATCTTTTAATAAGAAAATTTTAAACAAAAATACTTTTATGGTGTCTTTAGCATTTACCTATGTAGTTGCTTTTTGTGATGTCTTTGTTACTTTGTGTGGATTAAAGTAACTGTCTTGGTTGTCTTTTCATTTTAATCTGAAGGACTGACTGCCTTTAGTATTTATGTAGGGGCAAGTTTGCTAGCAACAGACTCTTTCTGGTTATATTTGGGAATATTTTTATTTTCAAAAGATTGTTTTGTTGGCCATAGAATTCTTGGTTGAGTTTGTTATTTTAACACTGTGAATATGTTGTCTTACTGTCTCCTGGCCTCCATGATTTCTTAAGAGAAATCAGATGTTAATCTTATGGAGTCTATATGATGAGTTGGTTTTCTCTTGCACATTTCAAGATTCTCTTTGTCTTAGGGTTAGGGTTAGGTTCTCTGTGAGTTCATCCTACTTGTTCATTTAGTTTCTTGGATGTATCAATTGGTTTTCATCAAATTTGGGATATTTTTTGTCATTTTTCTTCACGTATTCTTCTTCCCCCTTTTTCTCTGTCCTCTCTTTTTGGGACTTCTAGATTGTTATCCCAAAGGTATCTGAGACTTCTCCTTTTTCTTCATTCCTTTCTCTTTCTCTTCCTCAGACTGGATAATCTCAGTGGACTTATCTCCAGATTCACTGACTCTTTCCTCTGCCTGTTTAAGTCCTAAGACCCTGTAGGGAATTTTTCATTTCAGTTGTTGTACTTGTCAGTACCACAATTCCTAATTGGTTATTTACACACACACACACACACACACACACACACATATATATAAAATTTATGTTTATTTAGTGGTTTTTTGTTTGGCATGTCTGCCAAGAAAAGCAGAAGAAGAAATAAGAGTTTACTTGGAGTCTTAGTAAGTGCAATTTAGGAGACACAGATTTAGGTAAAACTGAGAGTGTTCCAAAGAAGAGAAGCAGTTGGGATGACAATGGCAAAAACTACAAGGGCTACAAGGTTGTCAGAATTGTCTAGCAAAAATTGTGATTGGCCCTGACACAAGAAAGGAAATATTTGCTTCTAAGGAATAGGCTGTCTAGAGGGTTCAGTAAGTATCTAGAGTTGAAACATGGGCAAATGTTCTAGATGCCTGTGTTAAGAAAATATGGTCAGAAGATCAGGTTCTATTCAGGCTGAGGCATGTGTAGGCTGCTTCCTCAGTGGCCTCCGGCACTGTTGTAGACAGCTCCTTGAGCAGTACAAACTCCGTATTAGTTTTCCTTTCACAGGTGAGACATTGTTCTTACACTACAGTTTTTCTGCCATCTTCTCTTTTAGTCTTCAAACGTAGTTAACATAGGGACTCCCTGGTGGTCCAGTGGTTAGGACTTCACCTTCCAACGCACAGAGTGCAAGTTCAATCCTTGATTGAGGAGCTAAGATATCACATGCCTTGTGGCCAAAAAAGTAAAACAGAAGCAGTATTATAACAAAATCAATAAAGACTTAAAAATAGTTAAAATATTATAGCTGCTTGAAGTCTTGGTCTAATACTTGAAATGCCTAATCTAAGTCAAGTCATCTCTTTTCCCCCTGTGAATGAGAAAAAACATTTTCTTTGCATATTTTGTAAATTTTGACTTGAAAGGGGGACACTAAATTATTTAAATGACAAGTCTGAAAATCAGATTACCTGTTCTCAGAGTTTGCTGTTCTCTTTGTTGTTACTCAGTGACTTTTTCTCAGCTAATTCTGTGAAGGTTTTTTTTTTCTTCATGTGTCCACTGAAATCTTTTTGGTTATCTTAGTGGCCAGCTAATGACTGGACAGAAATCTCCTTACATGCCTAGAACTGGTCAGTCCCTTGGTCTTTGCCAAGGGGCCCAGAGTGCCTTCCTCACTGAGCCTTACAGCTTATTGACTCTACAGTAGCCCTCACTTCCCTGCTGGTGCAGAGCCTCGAAGTTAATCGAACTGAGAGCTTAGGGCCTTCCAGATTTCACAGGAGCATGTTGAGCTATTTCAAGTCCCCTGTGGGTATCTTATTCCCCCGCTTTTCCCAGTAAACTTTTTTGGTAGTCTGTTTGCCTGAACTGTTATTTACTACCTGATGTACCAGATGTTTTAACAATTGCCTTTGATTGTTTGACAAACTTAACCTAGAGAAAGCTTTCTCATTCTTGGTGAGCTCCAAAGACAGCCTAGAAAAATGAAAACTTCCACAGAACTACTGGAAAAATCAAGGAATGACAACCTCTGGGAAGGGGATTTGAGCTCTAGTCCTGTTCTGCCCCTTCTGGTGGCTTCCAGGATGCTATTAATAATCTTCCCTGTGACACTGAGCTCTTGGTTTTCAAGCTTGCTGGAGAGCTAGGGAGAAGGAGATGGGAATAGTCCAAATTAAAAGGCCACAAAGTGTGCTGTTTTTACTGGGCTTCAGATCTTTTGTAGTTGAGATTTAAATCATGTTTTTGATCCCTGCAAACCTTTGTTTAATTTTCAGAGTTCTGAAAAAGTTCATCTGACAATTTCTGCTGATTTTCTTGTCACCAAGTCCAAGCTCAGTCTTCTTGCCACACAACAGGCCAGGAATCAGGAGTTGAGGTGTTGAGGCAAGGGATTTGGAAAGCTGGGTGTCTGTGAAGATACTGGACTTAAAGTCTGGATGCCAGTTTCTTCTTTGGGAACAGAGAAGGGAAGGAGGAAGTAAAGTAAAAAGGCCATGAGTCGTGCTAAGTACCGCCTAATTAAGCCAACCTCTGGAAGGGGATGTGTTCATTTCTTCTAACTGCAGGCACTCACAGGTGGGCAAGGCCAGGGTGTCTCCCTGTGAGCTGAACAAAGGCACTTTAATATCAGGCGGAGGGCAGGGTTCCCTGAGGCAGGCCATTATGTATGCTTACAGCTACAGACAGCATCCTTTCAGTGAGGAGAGTATCAATAACAAAAGGAAGCAAAGGTTAAAGTGGAAGAAACAGGTCCAACATGGAGTCAGCTTTTGTTCTTCCATGTTATATTGCCACTGCTTTTATGGAGGAAAGAATTTTCAAGAGGTCCTTGCTCTGCTATTTCACTGACATCATCCTGATCGTTGATTTTGATCTTTCAAATACTAGCACCACAGGCTGTACGTTTCCTTCTGCACTTGGGTTTAAGTGCATTCTGTGACTTGTGATGTCTTCTAATTCTCATTCAGGTAAAAATACTTTCTAAATTCTATTGAATATCTTGTTCACCTACAGAACCTTGTTAGTGTTAACCTTGTTAACACTACAGAAATGTGGGGTTTAACATCAAAACATTTGGAACTTTGTTGTATGCTTATTTTAAAAATTATTGTTAGTATATTTATTTATTTAGCTGTGCTGGGTCTTAGTTGTGGCTGTGGGATCTTCGGTCTTTGCAGCATGCGGGTTCTTCAGTTTTGTCATGCAGACTCTTGGTTGCAGCTAGCAGTATCTAGTTCTCTGAGCAGGGATCAAACCCAGGCCTTCTGCATTGGGAGCGAAGTCTTAGCCACTGTATCACCAAGGAAGTCCCTTACTGTTGTCTTTTCATGATGGGGTTTTAGCTTAATTCTACTATGTTCATAGAAAGTCTTCCATGTGATTCTGGTCTTCAGAATTTGTTGAGACTTCCTTTATGCCCTTTGTTAGAGGCTGTATGTACAGTTGTAGAGAAAGTGTGTTGACCTCATTTGATGCAGTTTTATGTTGGGCCAAATTTGTTAATTTTATGTTTAATCTTATAGATCCTTATTTTTGGTCATCTTATTCTGTCAGTTGCCAAGAGAAATATGTTTAAATTGCTAGCTTTTATTGTAGTCTTGACTGTCTTCTTGTTTTAGGTTTGTTGATCTTTTTTTTTTCCGTTATAGATTTTTGTAGACTGGTAAGCTTTAGAATTGTTCCTCTGGGATTGTCCCCTTTATACTTGTGAAATGTCCTCTTTTGTGTCTCATGGTTTTGCCTTAGCATTATTTTGTTTGATATTTGTTCAGTTGCACAAGCTTTCTTTGATTAGTTCTGGCATGGCATATCTTTTCTCACATTTTTCAACTTGTCAGTAACCTTGTATATTTTTAAGACCTGACTTTGGTAAGCAGCAATACAGTTGATTTTTATTTTTAACTCATTCTTCTAAAAGGTGTCTTAATTGCAGTTTGGGTTTTTTTTTTTTTTAATGTGTAGTTGAACTATTCTATGTGTTGTGCTTAGTCATTCAGTTGTGTCTGACTCTTTGCAACCCCATGGACTGTAGCCCATCAGGTTCCTCTGTCCATGGGTATTCTCCAGGCAGGAATACTGGAGTGGGTTGCCATGCCCTCCTCCAAGGGGTTTTCCCAACCCAGGGATCGAACCCAGGTCTCCTGCATTGCAGGTGGATTCTCTACCTTCTGAGCCACCAGGGAAGCCCGAACTATTAGTATACTTTATGCTTAAATTTATCACCTTTATTGGGTCTTCTCTTTGTACATCATATTCTGTGTGGCTTTCTTTTGCATTAATCAAGTGTTCTTTATTCAAACTTATCCTTTCTGTGATTAAGTATTGTTTTACTGTTCTTTTTGTGGCTACTCTAGGGATTACATCACATATCTTTGACATATTAGTATCTCACAAATTTAGTGCTTTCATCCCCTCTGGAAAATGGGAGGACCTTGACTTCCCTGGTGGCTCAGATGGTAAAGCGTCTGCCTGCAATATGGGAGACACAGGTTCGATCCCTGGGTTGGGAAGATCTCCTGGAGAAGGAAATGGCAACCCATTCCAGTATTCCTGCCTGGAGAATCCGAGGGATGGCGGAGCCTGGTAGGCTACAGTCCATGGAGTCGCAAAGAGTCAGACACGACTGAGCGACTTCACTTCTCTTCACTTGATAGAACTCCAGTTACCTTGTCACCACAGCTTTTGTGCTGTTGCTACTAGGCATTTTAATTGTATATGTATTTTTAAATCCCATAAGGAATTATTTTACATAATCATTATTTACTTAGTCTTGCTCACATATATTGTTCTTTCATCATGCTTATTTTTCTGTGCTTTCATGTGAATCTATTCTCCTTCTGGCTGAGGAATATCTTTTGTGTTTTCTTTAGTGTGAATATACCGGTAATGAATTCTCTTTTATTTTCCCTGAAAATGTCTTTATTTCATCTTCCTTTTTAGACTGTTTTTGCTGGTTATAGAATTCTTGCTTGGCATTTTTCATTCAGTTTGTATAAGATGTTTATCTGCAGGTTTTCTGGATTTTCTGGACAAATCACTCTTTTCTTTCTGAAATCTCTTTTCATCTCCATCTCTTGTTCTGTTTGTTTTAATTCTCCCTGTGTCTTCTCTGCTGTTTCACGCTTTAGTCTACATATGACATCTTTGTTTTCTTGCTTATGAGTTCTTGGGCTTCTTATGTGTATGGATTGGTATCTTCAGCACTCAGGTTATAGCCATTATCTCTTCATGTATTTCCTCTGTTTCATTTTGCTGTTTTCTTCTTCTGTGGGTCTGATTAAACATACATTCAGCCTTCTCATTCTGTCCTTCTCTCACCCTCTCTTTGCCCCCCCCCCCTTTTTGGTTTCTCCCTTGCATTTTGGATATTTTGGTCCTATGTTCTAGTTTACTTCTTTTGCAGAACTGTGCCTCATTTGCTGCCACAGTCCACCTTTGAGATTTAAATTTCCAGTATCTTGGGAGACGTTTTGGGTCTTGACTTCTTTCTGGTTCATTTTTACCTAAGGTACTCTTGGGTCTCAGCTCAGTAAATACCGTGACCTATTAGACTTGCTGCTGGGACAGGCTTTGGGTCTTGACTTCTCTCCCTTTGCCTCTTCAAGCCTCAGAACCAAAAGCAAACTTTGCTGAATGGGCAGATACCTTCATAGGATCGGTGATTTTGGTGCTCTGGTAATTTGCTTTCTCTTCTGGATTTTGGCTTTTTTCTTTTTTCCAGAATTAGACTGGTAGTTTTCTACTATATTCTAAGATCTACCATGATTTTTTTTTTTTTTTTTACTAATTAAAGGATTTTCTAATTTTAGGATGAAGATAAGTCTGAATAAACTTGCCAGTCATTACTGCAAATTAAATTTGAATGGTTTAAGAATTATTAACCCTTATTTTAATTGTCCTCTGGTACTAGTACTTATTGTGAACAGTTGCTGTAAAGAGAAGTGAGATAATACAAGTAAAGAGCTTAGGAAGTATCCACCTGAGTGGTAGTGAACAGTGTTCGCAGTGTTCTTTCACTTTTCAACCTGCACTTCCTTCTGCTTAATATAATTCTGCAGAAACTACTTTGTCTTTCCACCTCACTATTAAGTTCTCTTGCTCTGTCTTTCCTACCAATCAGACCACATACTGGCTTTATTGTATAATCAAATGTTACCTTTCAGTGTCTCCAGTGGATCTTCTGGTATCTTTCTGGGAATACAGTAATGACTTTGAGTTCAGTGCAGTCGCTTAGTCGTGTCCAACTCTTTGTGACCCCATGGACTGCAGCACGCTAGGCTTCCCTGTCCATCACCAACTCCTGGAGGTTGCTCAAACTCATGTCCATCAAGTCAATGATACCATCCACCCATCTTATCCTCTGTTGTCCCCTTCTCCTGCCTTCAGTCTTTCCCAGCATCAGAGTCTTTCCAGTGAGTCAGTTCTTCGCATCAGGTGGCTGAAGTATTGAAGCTTCAGTTTCAGCATCAGTCCTTCCAATGATATTCAGGACTGATTTCCTTTAGGATGGACTGGTTGGATCTCCTTGCAGTCCAAGGGACTCTCAAGAGTCTTCTCCAACACCACAGTTCAAAAGTAACAGTTCTTCACTGCTCAGCTTTCTTTATGGTCCGACTCTCACATCCATACATGACTACTGGAAAAACCATGTCTCTCTTTGTGACCCTATGGACTAGACAGTCCATGGAATTCTCCAGGCCAGAATACTGGAGTGGGTAGCCTTTTCCTTCTCATGGGGATCTTCCCAACCCAGGGATTGAACCCAGGTCTCCTGCATTGCAGGTGGATTCTTTACCAGCTGAGCCACAAAGGAAGCCCAATAATTATTTTAAAATCTTGTTTTTGGCCTTATGATCCTTTTTTCCTTAAGTATAGGTTTTATGTTAAGATTGCTGCTTCATTTAATCTGTTGGTTTTCTGTCAATACTGCTTGTAATTTGTGTTTTTTTTTTTTTCAATTAAAAAGATGTTTTTCTGGAGTATAGTTGCTTTACAGTGTTGTTATTTTCTATTGTACAGCAGAGCAAATCAGCTATCCATATCGTATGTCCCCTCTTTTTTGGATTTCCTTACCACTTAGGTCACCACAGAGCACTGAGTAAAGTTCCCTGTGCTATACAATAGGTTCTCATATAATAATTTGTATTTTAAAATGAGCTTTTGTATTAGGGATTGCCTGAAAGTGTATTTGCAGATACTGTATAGGTTTGCACCAGCCTGCCCTCTGAATGGGAAGAATAGTCCATAATGGATATTGCGTACTTCTGTAAAGTGATCTTGGCAGCTATTGATCATTACTAATTTATTAGGGGTTGCCAAATAGCAATTTTCTAATTCTCATGCATGCATTTATTAGCTGACATGCTTTTACAAAAGTAAGCTTACTTTCATCAACTATTTGGTTAACCTGAAAAGATGACCCTGAGAAAAGGCAGATAAATGCTTGATTATCCTTCTCTATTTTCTTTGAAAATATTGAGCTGGTTTTCCAGACTTCTCTAAAGCTGACCAGTCAGTTGTTCTTCAGTGTCATTGTGGACTCATGGATTTAGTGTGTTTGTATCTTGACCCATTGCAGTCATCCTTTTTGGCTCGGATTGTCTAGTGTGTGAACAGTTGAGCTTTTTCATACCCAGTAGGATGCCTATAAGAAGGGGAAAAAAGGTAATAAGTTGTTAAACTAGAACTCCCATTCATTGTTGTTCAGCTGCTAAGTTGTGTCCAGCTCTTTGCAACCCCTTGAACTGATGCATGCCAGGCTTCCCTGTTCTTCACTATCTCCCAAAGTTTGCTCAGACTCATGTCCATTGAGTCAGTTATGCCATCTAACCATCTCATCCTCTGCTGCCACCACCTTTTCCTGCCCTCGATTGTATGGTAGTTTGAACATTCTTTGGCATTGTCTTCGGATTCATGCATTGCTAATGTGAAATATTACAACTGCTTTGAAAAACAGTGTGACAGTTACTTCAGAGGTTAAGCATAGAGTTACTGAATGACCCAGAAGTTTTTCCTGAGAATAATGAAAACATGAATCCACACAATACCCAAAACATGGAAACAATGGAGATGTCAGTTGATGAGTGGTGTAACAAAGTGTGGTATATCCATAGGGTGGAATAGTTGCCAGTAAAAAGGAACGAAGACCAGATTCATACTAAAACATGAATGAACCATAGATAGTGTGCTAAAGTGAAAAAAACTAGTTAAGGAAGACCACATGTTCTCTCATTCCACTTATATGAGATGCCCAGTGTAGGCTCATACAGAAAGAGATGAATGAGTTGCTCAGGGCTGGGAGAGGTAGGAGGGAAAGGGAGTTTTCCTTGTGGGGTGGTAGAATGTTCTAAATTTAATTGTGATCATTGCACAACTCTGTGGAAATACAAAAAACCTTTGAATTGTGTGCTTTTAATTGGTGAATATGTGATCAAGGAGAAAAGATACTTGCATTACATAGCAGAGCGTTAGCTTTATTAGAGTATTTTTATGAATTAATGAGACTAACAACCCTGGTAAAATGGTTGAGACACACATGAAGAGACAGTTGTTTTAGTCAACATATAATAAACTGCACTGCTGCTGCTAAGTCGCTTCAGTTGTGTCCGACTCTGTGCAACCCCATAGACGGCAGCCCACCAGGCTCCTCTGTCCCTGGGATTCTCCAAGCAAGAACACTGGAGTGGGTTGCCATTTCCTTCTCCAATGCATGAAAGTGAAAAGTGAAAGTAAAGTCGCCCAGTCACGTTCAACTCTTCGCGACCCCATGGACTGCGGCCCACCAGGCTCCTCTGTCCATGGGATTCTCCAGGCAAGAGTACTGGAGTGGGGTGCCCTCACCTTCTCCGAATAAACTGCACTAGGTGCTATGAATACAGTTGTGAACATCTGTGCTTATGTAAAGAGGTATGAGCTATACATAAATGCAGAAGTATGGTGGGGAGTAAGGGACATAATATTTCGGTTTATGCTAAGTAATAGGAAAATAAACTAAACAAGGGGACATGATAAGGAATGACCAGGGGTGGGGCTTAGTGGTTGCATAAATTATTTCCCTATGTACTACTGAGGGAAGGCCTGTCTCTAAGGACGTGACATTTCAGCTAAAGACCTGAGTGATGAGCCAGCCATGTAGAGAAGAAATTGGATTGATACCAGGAGAAAATCAGTACAAGCAGAGGGAACAGCAAGGCCTTGGAGTGGGTGGATGGGCCTGAATCTGGTGCATTTAAGGGGTGTCAGGACTTTGAGGGTATGAGAGGTGGTGAAGCAGAGAAGGGTCAGGAGGCTGCCACAGGAAGTGTGTGTGGACATGGACTGGTTTGGTGATAATGCAGACAAGGTAAGCGGACAGATTCAGTGTGGATTTCAGAAGTTGGTTTAACAAGACTTGATGGTTGTGAGGGAGAATCAAATTTTTTCTGGCATACTTAGTGGATCATTTTATGAGCTAGAAATTATAGGGAAAATGGGGACAAATAAATGAAATAATGCTGAATTTTATAAAAATAAATTAAGGAGGCATGGTAGACCTTTGTCATTCAGTTTCAGAATCTTATCACAAGCTTGAACAATGGTATTTTATATTTTTATCTGTCAGATTCATAAAAAGTAAAGTTTGCCAAAGCCATCGAGAAATAGTGCTCATGTAGTTGAAAATTTAGACTGGTTTGACTTGGGGCAATTTTGGCCAGTGCCTTATCAAATGTAAACCTATTGGATCATAAGGTATCTGCACTTACCAAGTATGTTTGCCTGAGAAAGTCAAAGTAAATGTGGAGGAATGTTTATTGCCCTATTATAATGTATAGAAGAAGAAATAACAGCTACTAGGACCAACCTGAATGTCCATCAATAGAGAAATTATTATATATATTATCAATGTTATGTTCATAGAATGAACTACCTGTCACCAAAGAAGAAAGACAATCTCTATGTGCACATATGGGAAGCTCTCCAAAATACATTATTTGGGGGGAAAAAAAACCCTGTGAAATAATATATTTGATGCTTTGTGTACATTAAGAAGAAAGATGTTCATTTATGTGTTTCTGTGCATGAAAGAATCTTTGAAAGGCACCTCTGGGCTGGGGAATTTGAAGAAGGAGATTATACTCACTTTAGGTAAGAAAGAAGAATATGAAGTTGTGCATACTGTGACTAATAACCTTTTTTAAAAAGATTTACTTTTTTGTTTGTTCTTGGCTGTGCTGAGTCTCTGCTGCTGCTTGGGCTGTCTAGCTGCAGTGAGTGGGGGCTGCTCTAGTTGGAATGCACGGGCTTTTCATTGCAGTGGCTTCTCTTGTTGTGGAGCACAGGCTCTAGGGAGTCAGGGCTTCAGTAGTTGTGGCACATGGGCTTAGTTGCTCCACAGCAATTCCTGTTCCAGGGATTGAACCCGTGTCCCCTGCATTGACAGGCAGATTCTTAACCACCAGGGAATCCCACTAATAACTTTTAAAAAATTTGTTTATTTGGCTGTGTTGGGTCTTAGATGCAGCACACAGGATCTTTCGTTACAGTGCATGGGCTCTCTTGTTGTGCCCCATGGGCTCCGGATTCCCAGACTCTGGATTCATAGACTCTGTAGTTGTGCTGTGCAGGCTTAGTAGCTCTGTGGTATATGGGATCCTAGTTCCCCGACCAGGGATCAAACCATGTCTCCCCTGCATTGGAAGGTGGTTTCTTAACTACTGGACCCAGGGAAGTCCCACTAATAACTTTTCATGTGGCAAAGCTTCCCTGTAAGAAAGTCTTTGTATTTCATTCTAATAAAATCCCAGAAGTACTACTAACAATTTGTTCTGAATATAAACATAAAGAGACTTAAGAGCATCCCAGAAGTTTCACAAAATTGTTTTCTTAAAAGAAGATAGTTCATTTTTATTTAAATGTTCTGTTTTTTTTGTTTGTTTTTTCCTTTACTATATTGTGAGTTCCTTTATCAGAGAGTCATACCCAGATTTTAAATTCTTAAAATCGTTTTCTGAATTGATTTTGTAATTTACCTTTGCTGTAGGCAATTTGGAAAATTCAAGTACAGATATACCCTGCAGTCTGTTTCAGTTGTTTAGATGACTATTAGTCTGTTTCTATGTATTTCTGGATATTTTTATGCAGTTATGATTGTGATTTCTATAGTTTATTCTCTGTTCCTAGCTCTTATTGCATTCTCATTTTATCATGTGCTGAGGTATGAATTTTAATGTTTAAGTTCCTACTCCATTATGAAGGAATTAATTTTTCACCATCTGCCTTTGTGACAAACATCTTTATAGGTAGATATTTCTCTGTATTTATAATTAATTAGAGATTTTTTTAGCAATAAAATTACTAAGTTGAACAGTTAATATTTTTAACATTTTGGATATTTTTTGGATATACTGTCCTTTTATGAGCCCTCTAGCAGATGAGAATGCTTATCTCACCCCATATGCAGAGAAGAAAAATATCAAAATGACTATCAAATGAGCACCATTGACTATCATATCTTTAGTTTTCTGGCTTGGTAACTAGAATTCTTATTTTAATTTCTGTTTCTTTTAAAGTGGAATACAAATTTTTTAAAAACCAACACTATAAGTTCATTCTTTTTCCTTGTTGAATTTCCTGCTGACTTTTTTTTTTCCTTTTTCTTTTTGGCTGAGCCTCACGGATTGTGGGGATTCTCCAAGCAGGGATCCAACCCATGCCTCCTGCATTGGAAGCGTGGAGTGTTAACCACAGGACCGCCTGGAAAGTCCCCAGACCTTTCTTTTTCCCTCTGGGCTGGAAACTACACTGGGCACTGAAAAATCAAACTACCTTAAAGACAGTTGTGATTCCTTCCTTTATTATGTTAAAACAAGATATGTCAGTTTTTAATTCATTGTTATCCTATTTCTAATGAATCAAATCTCAGGGAGAAAATGCTTTCAAGTGGGTTTAGACTGGAGATACTCCTTAAAGGCAGCTTAAACTCTGAAATGTTAATGATGGCTGGGAATAGAAATCATTTTAAAGCCATACCTGTATAGTTCTGTATCCCTGTGTACAAAGGTGTGTGTACAGGTAAGAATCCAAATTTAGAATAGCTGTGAAATCAGTTTTAACTATATCCTTAAATTCCTTTCCCCTTAAACACAAAAGTACAAGCTAACTTGTAAGTGAGTACTGTTTATTCTTATGCAGATCAGTTGAGTTTTGGTTTTTACCATCTATCTGGCTATCCTAGACAAAATGTAACTTAAGTAACTTTTCATTTTGACCAAAACCCAGAGAGGGAGAGGTCAAATTTATTTAATGTGCCCTTTTAAAAAGGGAATTAATATTTAAAACTAGAGGCTTCTAGGACAGTGCTGTAGTTTAAAGTGCTTTAAATCTTCCAGAGTGCTTTGGAAAAATGTTGTCAAAATATTTTTAGAATTTTCTTTTTAACCTTACAGAACACAATAATGCTAGCTTGCTAAAGTAGAGGAAAGGCCACCCAGTAAGAACTCATCCTCAAAAGAGAGCAGAGGAAATTACATTGATAGCTACCGTCTATTTTTATTTCTTTAGTTGGGGGTGGAGGGAATGCCTCAACTATCTAATATGAAATGTTGTAAGTTAGATTAGCAAGATATTTGAAAAGCATAGTTAAGGAAATCTTAACCAACATTCCTGTTAGGCCAGGGACCCTGTTAATACTTTTATGTGATCATGTCTCTTTCCTTCCTTGCACTTGGCTCACATGATAGTTTATCACTTCCGTGATTATGTAGGTTGTCTTTACCACTAGATTGTAAATCCATACAGGCAGGAGCCATAGCTGTTTTTCCTTATTTACCATATTCCTGTTGCCTAGCTAGTGCCTGACTAGCTAGGAGACTAGAATCTCCTTTAATAAGTAAATACATTTTCTTTTCCCATTTTGAGTTGCTTTTATTTATTTTTTTACAATATTGTATTGGTTTTGCCATACATTGACATGAATCCGCCACAGGTGTACACATGTTCCCCATCCTGAACCCCCTTCCCACCTCCCTCCCCTGGCTTACTTCACTCTGTATAATAGGCTCCAGTTTCATCCACCTCATTAGAACTGATTCAAATGCATTCTTTTTAATGCTCCATTGTGTATATGTACCACAGCTTTCTCATCCCTTCGTCTGCTGATGGGCATCTAGGTTACTTGCATGTCCTGGCTATTATAAACAGTGCTGTGATGAACATTGGGGTACACGTGTCTCTTTCAATTCTGTTTTCCCTAGTGTGTATGCCCAGTAGTGGGATTGCTGGGTTGTATGGTAGTTCTGTTTCCAGTTTTTTAAGGAATCTCCACACTGTTCTCCATAGTGGCTGTACTAGTTTGCATTTCGACCAACAGTGTAAGAGGGTTCCCTAAATACATTTTTTAACCCGTTATTTTGGCAGAACTTAAAGTTGGATAGTATCAGTGTTGGTAAAAGGTGTTCAAAAATGCATAGGAAATGTTATGAGAGGACTGTAGAGTAAACTGTTAATTCAGAGACTGTAGAATTGAGGATGGAGAAGTGTCGCAGGAATGTGAAAGTGATCTTTTACTTTTTATACTATTTGTGTGTTGTCTTTTTTAAAAACATAATGTGTATGTCCACACTGAGTTTTAGCTTCACCTTGCTCACATTGCTTTACTTCTTTTGAGCCTTGAAATCAGTACCTGTAAAATGGGTTTAGTGCCTTCTCCATATGGTATTTTTAAAAATTTAATAATATATTTTATTATATTCATTGGTTTTATTTTTTAGATTTCACATGTAAAGTGATATCATACAGTAATTGTCTTTCTCTGATTTATTTCACTTGATATAATACCCTCCAGGTCCATCCAAGTTGTTGCAAATGGCAAAATTTTAATTCTTTTTTATGGCTGAGTAGTATTCCTGTGTGTGTGTGTGTGTGTGTGTGTGTGTGTGCGTGCGTGTGCGTGCGTGTGCGTGCGTGTGCGTGCGTGCGTGTGCGTGCATGCGCATACACACCACATCTTTATCCATTCATCTGTTGATGAACATTTAGGTCGCCAATAAAAAAAAAAAAAAACATGTTCACAGATGCAGAGAACAAATGAACAAACTGGTGGTTACCAGTGTGTATGGAGGGGGAGGTAAGACAGGGAGTTAAGACATACAAACTGTAATGTATAAAATAAACTACAAGGATATATTATACAACACAGGGAATATAACCATATTTTATAACAATTATAAATGGAGCATAACCTTTAAAAATTGTGAATTACTGTGTCATACACCATTAATAGTGATAAAGAATCCATCTGCCAGTGCAGGAGACACAGGTTTGATCCCTGGGTTGGGAAAACCCCGTGGAGAAGGAAGTGGCAACCCACTCCAGTAATTCTTGCTTGGAGAATTCCATGGACAGAGGAGCCTGGTGGGCTACAGTCTGTGGGGTCACCAAGAGTTGGACACAACTGAGCATGTACCCATGTGCCACACCTGTAGCTTATATAAGATTATACATCAACTATACTTCAGTTAATATATATATATAATTCAACGTAAAATATCAACATGTGTTCTATATAGAAAATTATTGAGATATTTTGATTTTTGATTTTTTTATACTATGTCTTCAAAATGCAGAAATTTCAAAAATTGAGATAATTGATATAACATTCTATTAGTTTTAGGTGTACAGCATAGTGATTGGACGCATGTTTTTTGTGAAATGATAGGTGGCTTATTCTCATGATATGCATTGTATATTATACTCACAGCTCATCTTGATTTAAACTGTAAATTTTCATCAGAAGTAGTTGGTATGATTTAGGTGTCATAATGTTGAAAATGTAGGTTCACGCCTTTAACTTCTACTGAATCATACTGAAAAGTTTTCTGGTAACAGACTAGAACTGCCAGATTTTTAACTTAAATTTCAATGAATTAAAGTTTAGAATTCATTTCCCACTTGCCACAGCTACTTCTGAAGGGCTCAGTGGCTTCTGAGTTGATGCTGACCGCTCCAGAGGAATGTGTATGAGTCTGGCAGGACAGCGAGCAGCCTCCCCTCTCCGCCTTGGGGCTCTGCAGCCCAGGCATGCAAGCCCTTGGCTTTCTAAGAGAGATCGGCGGCTGCCAGGTTTCCTGTGGGAATGACTTCCATTGCACTATTCAGTGTCCTGATGGTCAGAAGGCAGAACCACAATGAGTATTATGAACTAAGGGATTTGTTAAAGGACCTTCTCGTTACACAGGAGAGAGGAACAGGGGATGCTGAAAGACGAGGGTAGTTTCACCAGCCAACTTACTGAAGCCCTGGTGCAGGTGGACAGTTGGGGCCCACGAGGCACTCCAGAAAGCCAGGCCCCTCCAGCTGCTGGAGTTGGGCCTCTGGAGGGTTGCTAGCAGAGCATCTGGGGGAGGCGGTTGCCACTGCACCTGGGGCAGTCCTGGGCTCACTTCTGTCTTCAGGGCCTGCTGTAAGGCAAGAGGAGCAGAGAACAAGCAGAGCTGGACGCTGCCAGCGTCTCTGGGTCTGACCCTCACTTATGTCAGCACTGCTGACCTGTTGCCCTTTAATGTTCTCAGCCACTTCAGGTACATGGGCAGAACAGCACTTGGACTTGAGAAGTACAAAGGTGGAAGTGCTGCAGTGGAAAGTGGGAGGGGGCCAACCTTAAAACTCAGGCTTAAAACAAGATATATCTTGTGTGATTGTTCTAGAGACTTTGCACAGACTCTGCTCTTTTTCTCATTAAGTAGGAAATGTAGTGTTTAATTTTTGAAAGGCTTGTTCTTTGTAGTACCATCCCCATCTGCTGGAATATCAGGGCTCTGCCACGGAAAGCTTAGCTAAGGCTTGGTTATGTCTTGATCACAGGTAGAATTAATCCCATTTTAGTGTGTGCTTTCCAGTTTCTGAATGTAGATTTTTTTTCATCTTTTTGACTGAAGAAGAAATGAGTACAGTTAAGGGGAAAAGGGAAAGTATAGAGGTCAAGGATTGAGGCTTCTGGAATCGGTTCTAGATAGGGTGTTTCTACCGTGAAATAAGGGGCTTAGACTAAGTAGACTCCAAAGTCTCTTCTGTTTTTAATTTTCTGTGGTCTATTCTAGTTGAATAGGATTTTAATCCTAATTTATATTGTCACTGAACTTCTAACATTAAATTTAAAGTCTCAGTATAGACTTCTGTATACAAATTTTTAATTTTTCAAATTGATTTCTGGGGTATTAAGTTTGAATTACCGTACCCTTCTTAATAACTTATACTTTTTTCTGGCTATAATAATATGTTCACTGTAAAATTTTTGAAGAAATCATATATTAGAAGGAAAAAAATCATATGTAATCCCACTACCCAGTTATAACTACTGTTACTATTTTAGTACCTCTCTCTAATATTTTTATAACATACTAAAGAGAAAGCTTTCTGAATGTACTATATAGTAATTTGCCTCTTTCTCTTCCTTTTATCTTTCTGTGTCATTAACTTTCTTTTTCAGGGTTACATAGCGTTTTACTTTGTATGATCGATGCATTGTGGATTCTTAACCTGGGTCCATGGATAGAATTCAGGGAGTCAGATATCTTGGGCAGATAAAAACTTAGATATTTATTGTCACCAATGTTTAACTGAAATGTAGCATTTCCTCCTAAATGTGGGCACAAAGTCACAATAATAGCAGGATCTAATTCTTTGGCAATAATAACCATCAGTAGGATGATCAGACATTTCCTGTCTGATTCCTTTACAGTCATTGCACATACCTTGAAGTGTTTACATTCATCAGTATGAAATGATCACTACTTTACATATTTTACATCATACTTAGAAGGTATCTGTTCATAGGCTTCAACACATTGCCAAATGGTTCATAGTACGAAAAGTTAAGAATTTCAAATTATTAGAGATAGTTTACTTAAATAGGTGTCTACTTTAAAGACTAGTAGAAGTACATTTGCCTATATCTGTGATTATTTGGACATAGGATGAATCTCTAAAAGCAAAATTTTTTCATCAAATAGCTGTTTTTAAAGCATTAATGTGCACATGTTAGGTTGCCCTTCAGAAATGTACTAGTTTGCTCTCTTACTTGAAACACCCAATTCTTCTTACTTTTTTTTGGGGGGGGGGGCAGATGGTAAAGAATCCACCTGCAATTCGGGAGACCTGGGTTCAATCCCTGGGTTGGAAAGATCCCTGAAGGAGGGCATGGTGACCCACTCAGTATTCTTGCCTGGAGAATCCCCATGGACAGAGGAGTCTGGCAGGCTGCAGTCCATGGGGTCACAAAGAGTCAGACGTGACTAAGCACAGCACAGGGCATATGAGATCTTCCTTCTCTGACCAGGGATTGAACCCATGCCCTCTGTGTTGAAAGTGTGGAGTCTTAACCACTGGACCACTAGGGAAGTCCCACACAGTCCTTTTTAAATCACTAGCTTTTATATTCTCTAGAAGCTGATGCTCCCGTGCTTTGGCCACTCTTGAGAGTCCCTTGGACTGCAAGGAGATCAAACCAGTCAATCCTAAAGGAAATCAACCCTGAATGTTCATTGGAAGGGATTGATGCTGAAGCTGAAGCTCTAATACTTTGGCCATCTTATGTGAAGAACTGACTCATTTGGAAAAGACCCTGATGCTGGAAAAGATCGAAGACAGGAGGAGAAGGAGACAACAGAGGATGAAATGGTTGGATGGCATCACCAACTCAATGGATATGAGTTTGAGCAAACTCCAGGAGATAGTGAATGACAGGGAAGTCTGATGAGTTGCAGTCCATGGAGTTGCAAAGAGTCAGACACAATCGAGCGACTGACCAACATTATTATTGTTTGGCCCTGTAAGAGGTCTCCAGTATGGTATAATGTTCAAGGAACTTCTACAAATCCCAAATTTGAACCAGCATAGCATCAGGGAAAGTAATATTTCATTGTGTTTAGATGTTAATCACTCAGTTGTGTCCAGCTCTTTGCATCCGCATGGACTATAGCCCACCAGGCTCCTCTCCATGGAATTCACCAGGCAATAATCCTGGAGTGGGTTGCCATTTCCTTCTCCAGGGGATCTTCCTGACCCAGGGATCGAACCTGCAGCTCCTGCGTCTCCTCCACTCCAGGCAAATTCTTTACCATCTGAGCCACCAGGGAAGCCTGATTAGGTTATACTAGTTTTAGTATAACATAAAACTAGTGTAGGGGATACCACATGGACAGCATGTTGTATTCCAAGACTCTGGACTGGAGACTTGAAAACATTCTGCTTCAGAAACTCCATACCAGAAGCCATAAAGTAGGTGGAGTTAGACTTCAGTCATCTTTTCTGTTCTCTACCAGGAAGAAATTAAATTGTCAACTTCGAAAACTATGTATGTGCATGGCAGTGGAATCTTGGAAACACCAAAGTGTGAAATTGATATTTTACTGAATAAGTAGGCGATTGGGGCAAGGATAATAAGAATGGGGAGGAGCTAGTATTAAGAGTTGAACTCCTGGTAGGATGGGATGGGTTTAAGACAGAGCTCCATGGGGATCTAACTGGTGAGAACGGAATCCATTAATAATTTAATGATGGTAGGAGTGCCAGGTCTTGAAAGATGGGTAGAGAATGCATGACACAGAAAAAGTACATAGCATGTGAAAAAATAAGGTACAAGTACTTAGGCTTCCACTGTGGCTGGCGTATTTGTCTGAGTCAGCTCGAAGAGACCAACTCTATGGAAGTTGCTTAGAATTATTTGTTTTCAGAAAATAAATAATTTACCGATAAAGCAAGTCTGAGCTGGGGCATGTGTGAGTGTAGACCTGGGTCTGAGAAAGTGCCCAGAGTAGGGATGAGGCAGGAAGGTAGGTTAGTCCCTGCATTATGATCCCACCTCTGCCACTTAGCAACTTTGGCCTTGTCTGAGCCTTGTTTGCTCACTAGTTTAAAAAGAAAGAAAGAAAGAAAGAAAAAGATTTAACCAGGTGGTCTTCCAGCTCTTTTCCTGCTGACAGGCCATCAGGGACTTTTGTCCAGAGATTCTCAACCTGCCTGTAGCAATTACTTGTTTGGTCAGTCCTTGTTGAGGGGCTTGAATTACACAGAACAGTCTTAATTTGCAAATAATCAGACACCTAATTAGAATTAACTTTAGCAGAATGTGAGATGTGTTGGGAGGCTGTTGATACGAAGCTCACAGAATAGGAAGACGTTTTGTCACGATTCTGTTCCTTTGCTGCCTTTCTCTCAGAGTGAGTTTCATTTTCACCCTCTGCACAGTTTTGTGTTACCTGAGGAAGGGGCTTCATTCACATACTTTGACATCATGAGGTCAGGAAATTCTTCTCTCTCTCCAGTACCCAGTTAGAAAAACCTTAGGGAAGGAGTCTCAGGTTGTCTTGAGCTGTGCCCATACTAGGAGTGGCTTCTGTAGTCACATGGAGGGGTTACTATAACCCAGGTTGGCTCAGATGGCCACCTTGGACCATCACTGTAATGAGTGATGCAGAAACCAGCAAGAAAGATGACATTGGCCGTTAGGACCACTTGGATGGTATAGGAAGAAAAACAATTCAACAAAAGCCGGGGGTGTGGCAGAGTTTTAAAAGCATGATCTCTGGGGAGTCCTGCACTAGGCGGCAGCAGTCTTTGAACACGTGCTTGTATGTATCCAATTTAAAAAAACTGTGTGTCCCTCAGTGAGATCTAGTTCTCACCACCCACTCCAGTGGTCATTACCTGCTCCCCCCACCAAAAAAAAAAGCCAAACCAGAAAATAGTAAGTGTTGGCAAGGATGTAGAGAAATTGAAACACCTGCTTTTACAGAATGCAAAATGGTATAGCTGTTGTTGTAAATAGTATGGTGGTTCCTATTAAAAAAAAAAAAACATAGGATTACCATATGATCCAGCAGTTCCACTTCTAAGTATATATATGTAAAAGAAGTGAACTCAAGGATGGAAACACATGTTTGTTTGTACACTGATATTCATAGCAGCACTGTTCACAGTAGCCAAATGTGGAAGAAAGTAACCCAGATGTCCATGGACAGACAAATGGATAAACAAAATGTGGTATATACATCCAATGGAAAACTATTCCTCCTTAAAAGGGAAGGAAATTTTGATACATGCTGCAATATGGATAAACTGATGATATTCTGCTAAGTGAAATAAACCAGACATAAAGGACAAATACTACATGACTCCACTTCTTGGAGGTACCTGGAATAGTTGAGTTTAGAGACAGAAGATGGTTACCAGGCACTGGGGAAGGGTTAGTGGGGGGTTAGTGTTTGATGGGTACAGAGTTTTGTTTGATATGAAAAAGTTCTGGCAATGTTTAGTGGTAATAGGTGCATAAAAATGTGAATGTATTTAATGCCTCTAAATAATACACTTCAAATGGTTAAAATGTTTAAATAAAAAGCAGTTTAAAAAATATAATGTACACCTTGCACGTTTAACTTTGTACCTATATTTTCATTGGAAAAAGGTATCTAGTGGAATCAAAATTTGTAGAGATTTTTATACTTATTATGTTTAGAAACCTGTAAATTAGCTCTTTAATTGTAGAGAATTTCTCATTATTCCTTTTCTCCTTTATTTGTATTTCTAGTCTACTTCTCCCACAGAATTTTATACTAATGAAATGTTTTACATTTCAGTCTTCTGTTGATCATGTTATACTTCTCTGCAACAAAAGCAGTGCATAAATTGAAATTTTAAATTATTTCCTGTGACTGAAAGGCTTATAAGTGTTCTGTATTGCTGTGGCCATTGATTGCTAGGACAATTGATTAAGACAATCTAAAGGTTAAAATTTTTGATAAAAATTTTATTTAGTAATTATTTCTTGGAAATGCTTCTTAATGAGATAAATGAGGCATTTTTATAACTCATGTAATTTTGGATGACTCGGTTATTGCCAGAATGACTCAGGATTTCAATGCCAAATACATTCCTCTTTTCTGTTTTTATAGATCTGTGCCCTATTGAGTAAACTTGTTCACATAAATAAGTAGATGGGACATGAAGGCATTGTTAGAGCAGTGCCACTCAATTGTTTGAATTGTTAGAGCAATGTCACTCAACTGTTTGAATTGTTTGAACTTGTATGCAAAAAATCAGTCATTTATTTTTAGTCATTTACGTGCCGACAGTTCCATTAATTCCTTCATACTTATTGAAAAGACGGAATTGGAAACCCTCTAACTTGTGAAAAGATATGTTACTTGAGACATTGGTCATTGAATTTCTCAGTTTGGGGAAGGTATACCAAAAAATGCTTAATGGAGATTTCAAATGACTATTGTTATTTTTTCACTTAGAGACCCTGTTTAACTCAGATTACCTAAAGGATTCAGAAGATTAAAATATTGTTAAATTTAAAATACAGCTTTACAAATAGAGTATTTTAAAACAAAAAAAATTTTTTTTTGGCTGCAATGTGCAGTTTACAGAATCTTAATTCCTGAACCAGAGATTGAACCTAGGCCCTCAGCAGTGAAAGCATGGAGTCCTAACCATTGGACTGCTAGGGAATTCCCTTAAAATGCTTTTTATTTTATCACTTGCTTTAATTATGTTGTTATGTTTTGTCAAAACCTTGGGTCTATAGATTTTAACTTGTTCTGCTTATGGAAAATGTCAACTGTAAAATCTGATTTAATGAAGTTGCTTCTTATCATCAAACCAATTACTTCATTCAGATTTGCTTTTTGTCAGAAAAAGTAACTTCATCCCCCTCCACCACCATTTTATTGTGAACATTTTCATGCATACTGAAAAGATGAATAAATTGTAAAGTGAGCACCCATGATAATTATCACCTAGATCCTACGATGAACATTTTGTCATATTTGCTTTATGACACATCTGTTTATATATCCCCCTTATCATTTATCAAGTATTCTTATGTATCCCTCTAACCATTTATTGTAGCCCAGGTGGCGGTAGTGGTAAAGAGCCTGTTTGCCAGTGCAGGAGATGTAAGAGACACTGATTTGATCCTTGGGTTGGGAGGATCTCCTAGAGGAGGAAATGGCAACCTACTCCAGTATTCTTGGCTGGAGAAGCCCGTGGATGAGGACCCTGGTTGGCTACAGTTCATGGGGTCGCAGAGAGTCAGACATGACTGATGACATGTGCACTCACACAACCATTTATCAGTCCATCTCCTTCTATGATGCATTTCAAAGTGAATTGGAGACATGGGTATAATTTACTTCTAATACTTGAGTATGCATATTGACTCTAATGTTCAGTATTTGTTTAGAGGTTCTTTAATACTTGAGTATGCATATTGACTCTGATGTTCGGTATTTGTTTAGAGGTTCTTGGAGGTAAAATTAATAAACAGTGAAATGCACAAGGATTGCAGAAGAATGTGTGTCATTAGGTGCATTCTGACAAATGTGTGGATGAAACTCCCCACAAAATGTACATTGCCATCACCTCAGAAAGTTTCCTCATCCCATTTCCCAATTGGCTCCCACCTCTATCCTTTGGAGGCAACCACCTTGTTTCACTGTTTATTAGCTTTGCTTCTTCTAGAACTTCAAAGAAGTGGAATCATATACGTAGGTACTTTTACATAAGGTTTATTTCACTCAGTGTAGTGAGAGTCATCTCTCTTGTTGCATCTTGTTTTAGTTGCAGTTTCTCTTCTGACTCTTTGCGACCCCATTGACTGTAGCCCACCAGGCTCCTCTGTCCATGGGATTTTCCAGGCGAGAATACTGGAGTGGGTTCCATCTCCTCCTTCAGGGCATCTTCCCAAGGCATAGATTGAACCCGCATCTCCTGTATTGGCAGGTGGGTTCTTTACCACTGAACCACCTGGGAAGGCTGTTGCTGCATGCATCAGTAGTCTATTCTTTTTATTGCTGAGAAATACTCTAGCATATATGTGTATCAGTTCAGTTCAGTCGCTCAGTCGTGTCCGACTCTCTGCGACCCCATGAATCATATTCTCCTGTTAGTGGTCACTTGAACTCTTTCCAGGTTTTGGTGATCATGCATAAAGCTTCTGTCACCATTCATGTGCAGGTCTCCTTGTAGACATACTCTTTCATTCTTTTTAGTTGAATACCTTGGAGTAGAATTGCTGGGTCATAGAATTGTAAATGTCTAATTGTATAAAAAATCAGCAGAGCTTTTCTAAAAGCGATTCAACCATCATACAATAATGTATGGAAGTTCTGATCAGCAACACCAAATATTGGCAAACTGTGGAGCAGTCTTTTTTAATTTTAGCTGTCTGGTGAATATGTAGTATCTCATTGTGGTTAAATTTGCATTTCGTTGATGACTAACAATGTTGAGCAGTTTTTCAAATGCTTATTGTCCAGTTGTATATCTGTGTGTGAAATGCCTTTTGAGGATTCTGTGCTCTTTTTTTAAGTGTGCTTTTTAAAAAATTTCTTTAACTTTTGAGTTGTTAAGATTTCTTATATACTCTAGATACTAGCCATTTGTTAGATATGGTTGCAGATATTTTCTACCGTTTTGTAACTTGCATAATTATTTTCTTAATTGTGTCTTGATGAGCAGACATTTGGTAAGTCCTGTGTATCAAAACTTTCTCTGATGATCATTGCTTTCTATGTCCTCCTTAGGAAACCTTGCTCTGCATCCCCCCACCCAAGCTCACAAAGATAGGCTACGTTTCCTTAGAGAAGTTTTAAAAAGTTAAAACTTTCAGGTGTCTCTGATTCATACTAATGTTTACATGTGGTGTGAGTTGGAGGTCAAGGTTCATGCCCTACCGCCCAGTGATATTTGGTTGTTCAAGCACCATTTGTTTAAAAAGCCCTTCCCCCTGAATAACCTGAAGGCATGTATATTATTGGGGTTTCATTGAATACCTGGATCAATTTGGTAGGAATTAGCTTTTTAATAGTATTGAATTTCCCACTTTGTGAACATGGTGTATACCATTTTAAAATTTAAACATTGTTAGTATTTATTTCCAGAAACATTATAGAAATTGTTTTGAAATAAATTGCAGAATTCATTTGAAGATTATTAGTGTGGTCAAGGCTGAAATAAGCCAATGATCATACTTTTGTGGTCGGAAGTACAAAGTAAACCCTGGTGTCTCTCATACCTTAACCTGTCATGTGACTTAAAGTGTAGCTGAAACTATAAGGAAGGTTTCCTTGAGCATCTATGCATCATGCATTCTCTATCTTCTGAACTACTGTAATTAACGCTCAGGTTAACAGTACATTGTCTCTTGGAGTTGTGATTGACTCGAGTTTAGCCTTTACAGTTTGATGACGAGTGTAAGGAAAGGTTGGTGAGTAAGCTGCAGCCTGAGGACCAGCTTGATGTGCGAGGCAGCAGGACACTGGCCAGGCCACCTGCTGGGGAGAGTGAGCACTGTGAGGAGGGTGTTGAGTAAGAATGGGGTGGATTACCCGGAAGACAGAGACTAGGTAGGAAGACCACTTGAAACTCGGACTGCTCAAAGTGTGTGCAGCATGTGAGTAGTGCAGGCATCACTTGGGTGTAGGTTAAGAACACAGATTCCGGTGCCCAACCCACACCTACTGAGGCAGTCAGTGTTGATTGCCGAGTCACCCCATGCCCTTGAAAGTCTGAGAAGCACTGCTTTAGGGGAACATGTGGGCTTCCTGGCGTGAGTGGTCAAGGGCCCCAGTGCAACAGGGGTTGACATGATATTGACAGGTGTCTGACTTCTTGCATGGTGGCTCTTTCACTTCAGGTTACCAAAACGGATTTACAGAATTGTTTCTGTTTTCCTGATTTGACAGAAGTGGCAGGCTTGGGGGATAGTCTTTCAAATGGTCTTTTTAGAAATACATTCTTAGAAATGCCACTTTTTGAGCTTTAAAAAAAACTTTTAAGAACATAAAGCATTGATTTAAGTAGCCTCAGCTTACTGTAAAGTCAGTTATTCAGAAGAAATCTAGTGGGGACCAGTGACGCAGAATCCTTCTCTCCTGTTCCCAGGGACTGGATTTAGAGGCGAAGCTGAGATTTTGTAAAAGAGTTCAAGTATGATTGCTGTATAGACTGTAATAGTGTGCTTGTCAAAAGGCTAAAGAGGAAAAAGAAAGGAGAACACCACTTTTGTGATACTGTTTGTGCAATGACTAAAGGAAGATAAATCCATGAGTGGCCTGCTGCCCTCACACATTAAGCTGCGCTTTTCTCTGTTCCTTTACCAACATCTATCAACAAACAACATTTTCACATAGTTATAGTCATGATGTAGATGCAGCTTTGTAGTCTGTTAAGTCATTTAACATACTTCTCTGCCCCCAACCCCTTTTCTTCTCTCCTTATCCATCTGCTTTTCTGCCCTCTTCCTCCTCCTTCCTTTCATCTCATATGTCCTTGACCACTTCCCTAGCTCTGATCTCTGGTTCATCCTGAGCCCTTTACCACATTAATTATTGTTTAGCAGTGTAAAGAGACAGTTCACTACACTCTTGAGCATCAGTTTCATTTTCCTGCCTCAGTTCTTCCTGGCTTGGTTGGCCCAAACAAACCTTGCTTATCTTCTCTCCTGTTAACTCCTCTGAACTAGATCCCCTTTCCCCTGGGATCAGCTAATGCAGCATCTGCTCTGCAAAGCCAGCTTATGTTTCCTGGGGGCCTCTGCTGACTTCTTGCAAGCACCATGGACCTTTACACTATGGAACCTGCCGAATGGTTTCATAAATGGAGGCCTGAAGTCACACTTCTCTCCTTGTTTCACCTCCTTAGTTGCCAGATGCTCAAGAATGATAGTGGCAGACGACCATGAGCAATGTCATGCCAAGTCTTGTTGACAGAGGAGCCATCAGCGGACAGACAGGTTCTTAGACTGAGGATGGAAAAGATTAGAGGTGAGGCTGTACTCCTCTTGAGGGCTTCCCAGGTGGTTCAGTGGTAAAGAACCTGCCCGTCAATGCGAGGAGACCGAGGTTTGACCCCTCTGTCAGGAAGATCCCCTGGAGGAGGAAATGGCAACCCACCCCAGTGTTCTTGCCTGAAGAATTCCATGGACAGAGGAGCCTGGTGGGCTACACTCCATGGGGTCGCAGAGAGTTGGATAAGACTGTGCATGCCTGCATGCATACAACTCTGAGCCCTAGAATCAGAGCCCTCGGGTCACCTCTGCATTTTGATCCTCTCAGCGGTCATTCTGTTCTAGACTGTGACAGACTTTGGACTTTGGGTCAGTTTACTTGAGTTTTTCAGTTGCTAAGAAATTTGGGCGATTATTAAGAAGGTAACATTTTCAAAGGGAGATCATTTTAAAATTCTGAACCAAATCAAGAAACTTAATCAGAAATGTTGCGTAGGTATTGATATGGAAACTTGGCAGGGTTCGGGTTGATACAGAAAGTGTTTAAGCTGAGAGTCTTTGTTCAAACAGATGGCCTTAGAAGTAGTCTCACCTCATCATGTGCTGGTTCCAAGCTTCTAGTATCTTCGGAGTGTCTGATGTGTGCTTGGCTAAAGATTATAAGGAATATCCTCCAATAAAAGGGGTCAAGTTCCTGCCCAGCATCTGATACGAGTTTGAGAAGCAAAGACAGGCTTTCCTCAGTAAAATCAGCGTTTGAATTTCAGCCCTTTCAGCTTGCTGCGCATTCGCCCATGTTGACAGTTTACTTCTCAGACTTGCTGTCAGTAGAGAAGGGGTAGGGAGCAGAGTGGGTAAATTTGGAGAGCTAGGATCATTAGAAAAGAGGCTTTGGGGGTAAAATGTTTCTGAACACAAATGGCCACAGGTAAGACTGAATCATGCCTGCCAGTCCACCTAGGACAGTTGAACTTGCTGCATTGGTAGGGTTATTAATATTTGCCCCTTTTCTCTCTCAGAAGTGCCTTGGTTTGGATGATAAATTATATGGTCACCTACTGAAACCAAAATACGAATACAATACTTTGTGCCAGACACTGTGCCAAACAGTGTAATCCTCAACAAAACACCTGAGAGAGAGCTGCTTTTGCCACTTTACAGGTGAAAGATGCTCAGAAAGGTTTAGTAACTTGACTGAGATCACGCAATGGCAGATCTTGTGAGTAAAGCAAGATCTATAAAACTTTTAAAGCCCACTTAATTTTTCCTAGCCTACCACACTAAAGGTTCAACAGGTGTGTCTTCTGTTAATCGAAGGAACTAGTGAAGGAATTCTACAATGGTAGTGCAAGCCTTTATCTGAAAGAAACAGTGGGATGGAGAAGGTCTGGGTAAAGTAAAGGTGATGCGTCAGTGGAAGTGCTGGTAGTAGAGGGAGAGGCATGCTGTACTTAGACCTCCAAGCTCCTGGATGGCTTGCAGCCATTTGTTCCTAAGTGACCTTTAATGGTCACATTTGAAAAGACCCTAATGCTGGGAAAGATTGAAGGCGGGAGGAGAAGGGGATGACAGAGGATGAGATGGTTGGATGGCATCACCAACGCAATGGGCATGAGTTTGAGTAAACTCTGGGAGTTGGTGGTGGACAGGGAAGCCTGGTGTGCTGCAGTCCATGGGGTTGAAAAGAGGGTAATTGTATAGACCAATGCTACTCAAACTTTTAAGTGAATTAACGTCAACTGGGAATCTTATTAAGATGTAGATCAATTCCAATTCCAGAAGTCTTAGGTGGGGGCTGAGAGGCTGTATAACATGATTCTGGTGATACTGATTTTGTTGGTCGGCCACGCTAGACTTTGGGTAGCAAGAGCATAGTTGATAGCTAGATTCTCTCTGCGTGTGGCATGGGGTCCCGGTAAACACAAAGGCCCTGATTTTAGCTGGGGACGGGAAAAACGATTGCTTCTAGATGTGGGTGTGCTCACAGTGTGGTGGAAGGGACCATATAGAGAGTTTGTAAGGGGGGGATGGGTACTTATCTATGGATGTTTTTAAAGGAAGCATTATGTTTTTATAACTATTACATATGGGTTATTTTTAAAGTATGTCGTAAGCTTGGGGGAAGGGTGGACAGAGAAACTGGTGGGGGAGTGGTCTGGGGTGGGGGCAGCACCAGCATGGGTGGGTTCTTGCTCTGCCTGTGCAGTGGTGAAGAGGTTTTGACAGACACAGGCTTGGAGCAGGCAGAGTATCTACAGCCAGACAGGAATAACATGGATGGATGACACAGCAGCAAAGCTCTTTAAAAAAAAAAAAAACTCTCCGAGGGGAGGAGTCCCTCCCACAGACTGGCCGTTCTCCCCTTCTCGGCTGTGCCTGAGCGCCTGTGGACAGAAGGGGACACTTTGGAGGCTCTGGCCAGCCGTTCCTGTGGCTAACAGCAGTAGCTCCCACTCTGCCCACCTTGTACCCTGTCCCGGGTGGTCCCAGGTGGGCATGCTTCCTGTGTCTGGTTGCTTCTCGCTGTAGCATGGCAGAGCGAGCAGGGTCCCTGGTCTCAGTGCGAGCAGCCTGCCTGCCATGTGGCCGGGACCCTCACTGTACCCTCCTTTCTAAGGACGAGGCCTTGTGACTGGAGGTCATGTTGGAAGAGACGGATGGATACAGGAGAGTACGTTGGCAGATAGGAAGTGGCAGAGGTCCCAGAGGTTCTGGGCAGAGCTGGACTTGGTGCTGGGGCTGTGACTGGTCATGGGAATAGGGCTGTGGTTCCAAGCAGCTCCCCTGCCTAGAGAGAGGGTCTGGGTAGCCAGAGGTACCAGGGCCCCTCCCGTGGCCCGTGTGCTCTGGAGGAGCAGGGCCAGGGGCTGTGAGCTCCTACCTGGGGCTTCTGACAAGGCACATACTACCTCCGAGATCGCTTCTGCTCTTTGGGTCTGATCAGACTCTGTGAGGGGAGTAGTTCCTCGCCTGTGCCTGTAGTTGCAGGAGGGGGAGCTGGTCCTGCTATGAGATTGATGCCCACCCTTTTGGAGTGAGGGAACTTGGGAACAGGGAGTGAGTATCCTAGTCAGGGGGCTTCCCTGGTGGCTCAGATGGTAAAGAATTTGCCTGCAATGCGGGAGACCTGGGTTCAGTCCCTGGGTCGGGAAGATCCCCTGGAGGAGGGCATGGCAACCCACTCCAGAATTCTTGCCTGGGAAATCCCCATGGACAGAGGAGCCTGGTAGGCTACAGTCCATGGGGTCCCAAAGAGTCGGACTGGACTGAGCGACTGAGCACATCCTTGTCAGGACAGGTCTTACTCTGGCGTTTGGGTGGCCCAGTGACTCCCCAGCCCCCTGCCGAAACTGACCCCTTTCTTGGTAGACAGCTGCTGCTGACAAGCCTGGAGCACCAGGTGTCGTTCCCCAGGGTTCGAGCGAGCTGTGTTTTCTGAAGCCTGTCCCACCCCTGGCAGTAAACACTGCTGTGTCAGGGTAGGGCTCAGGGGCCACTTGGAGCACACAGATTTTTGCTAGCAGAATTGTGAAGCTTTGCATCGGGCTGCAAAACCAGGGCTTGAGCAAGCAGCTGGAGAGAGTCCAGGACTAGAGTGTTTTTGGGTTTGGGGGCGGAGAGCAGAGGGAGGGGAGGGAGGGGCAGGAGGGCAGAGCTGGCCGAGCAGGCAGCCTGCTGCTTTGGCTCCGCTGTCAGCAGAGAGGACTTCAGTCGTGCCTCGGGCCGCTTGGCCACCATTGCTGGAGACCGGAGGGCGCTGCCTCGCAGCCGGACTTACCAGCACCGCACCCGGACTGTTCCCAGTGGCTGTTGTGCCGTCTCTTCCCTGGGAGGCAAGTCCCCTCCCTGCCGTCCCCTGCTCCTCCCCGCTCTCTGAGGGGTGATGCCGCTCTCCATTGCACGGCTCAGCCGGCTGATGTCACTGGCAGCAGGGAGCATCAGCAGCCTGATCACATGCTGGCCCAGTCTGTAATGCAGACGGGATAGGGGTGTGTGTGTGGGGAGGGGGCTGTATGGCAGCCGCTCCTGCTTTAACACCCCCAAAAGTGCAGAGGCAGCGGCTGCAGCATCCAGCCAGCTTGGATGTCTAGTCTTCGAGCCTGAGGAAACTATTCTTAATATTATTTATTGTTGATAATCCTGGGGAAGCAGCCCTTAACTCTGGGCTTCTGCTGTTTTCCTTTCCAAAGCAGACTTCCAGGACTCAGAAGAAACAGTCACAAGCAGGATGCTTTTCCCCACCTCTGCGCAAGATTCTTCCCGTGGCCTCCCAGATGCAAATGACTTGTGCCTTGGCCTGCAGTCCCTGAGCCTCACAGGCTGGGACCGACCCTGGAGCACCCAGGACTCAGACTCCTCAGCCCAGAGCAGCACACACTCGGGTGAGTGCCGGAAGATGAGCCAGCGGGGGGAGGGGGCGCATGGGGTGTGGAGCAAGGCTATCCACAGCAACAGTTGTTCTCTTCCCCTTTGCATCCCCCACCGTCCCCCCATACAACATGGAGCTGTTTTGCAAAAGATGGAAATGCTGGCTGTGAATGTGGTAGGACAGATGGTGGCTCGTAAAGGCAGGCACCGCTTCCCCACTTACCCTGATAAATTCCCTGGAGTTGTTAGTCTGTTCCTGAAGTGGCCCTGAGAAGGGTCCCCAAGGTGATAGCCTTATGCAGAAAAGATCCAGCGAAACCCCTAGTGCCCAGGCCTGCCTTGGAGATGATGAAGCAAAACACTTTTAGGTGGGGGAGGGGACTTTAGGGGCTGATGACTGGATGTCCAGATTCTATTTCCCAGTGGCTTTTAAAATTAGGGAGCTCTGTGTAAAGGATGGGTGGTCCCCAAATCATGGCGAGGGAAGAATTTTAGCCATAAGTGAGGCTGGGTAATCCTAGGGTATTGGAATTGGCTTCACATAAGGCTGAGAGCATTGATCCTGGAAAAGGGGGTAGGCATGGTGAGCCGGGTGGAATAACTCTCGGCTATGGAGGCCTTTTTTCTTTTTTTCTTTGTGTTAAGGGTGACCAAGTGGATGAAGGGGGAGCCATTCCCCTTAGGGTCCCTTGTCATCCTGGAAGGATTCGATGGGGACAGATTGAAGGGGCTTCTTGGCAGCCCCTCTAACTGCTTCTGCTCAGACCTTCCCACTACCCATTAATTTCCCTCTCATGGTTCAAGGGGGTGGGTTGGCCAGACGCAAATCCTGGAGCATTCAGGAAGAAATGTGAACTTAAGAAATAACTGTAACTATACATAAAAATCTTAAGTATTTTGCTTTATGTGCATTACACCTTAATAAGGAGTATCTTGGCAGCAGATACTTTAAATGATGGAAAGCGAGGGTCGGGGCAGCCATTTACCATTGGTGCTGACAGTGGGATTCACGGAGCCTGCTGTCCCCACCAGCCACCCCCGCTCCAGAACCGGGCGGCAAGGTTCCTCTGGCCTCCACCCTGTTTGGCGCAGGTCTTTTTTTAGAATGCTTTGCAGAGCCTAGGACTGTTGTGTCTGTTGGCATTTCAGTGCCCAGTTGTTTTGGTAAATCCTATTTGAGTGGGGGGGGGGGGGGGGTAGAGGCTGGTTTTTTTTTTTTTCTCTCAGGTGAGGAAGAGCTTTACCCTAAGTAACTACCTCTGGGTTAAGGTAGAATTTCTTGAACTACTAGCGTTTAGCTGACTCAGGATTTTCTCTGGGCTGGGAAGTGTGGTGTCACTGTTTGGTGTCCCGTGCCTGGATATCTCGGCTTTAAGGCCGTGGTAGTTTGTTTCACATTGGTACCCTGAAGCCGGCCAGGGGGTGGGGGGTGGGGGGGCATGTGAATCTGACCTTGTCCCCACCCTCACTGCTGACTCTGAGCAGAAGACTGAAGAGCCCCCTGCACAGGAGCTGACCAGTGTCTGACCAGGGCACCGTCCTTCCCTGGTCTCACGTTGGGTGTGGCCCTTCCTTGGCTCTGGCTTCTCTTAGCTACAGGGGCCCTTCTGGAATGCATTATAGCATGTAGAAATGCAGGGGAGGCCAACTTGGGGCTTGGAGAGGTTGGCCTGAAAGTCATTCTGAAATCAGGCCGGGGAAAAAAAAAAGCTTGTGTCCAGCCACAATTTCCTCGGCTTCCCCAGCAACCCACCTGAAAGGCCTGTGCTCGTAGCTCTTTGTCTCTACAGTGGAGATGGATTTACTTCCCCACATCCCAAGCACTTTACTTATAAATATAAATATTATGTGATTTTTGCATCAGAGAGATCCTATACTCTGTGGCCCTAGCATCTGTGGGGTAACCCAGAAGGTTATCCCAGTGGTACGATTTAAACGGCCCTGGGCAGGGTTAGTGTAGGTATGTCTTCCTTTCCGAGGGCTGAGGACACACCCACCCATCCCTGATCCCCATGTTATCCTTGGACTTGGGAGCTGGGGTGATGGCCATCTCTCTTCTTTGCCTGAGCCCTGGGCCTTCTTGGAAAGCCCACAGGAGGGTACTGCCTCCTAGAGTGGGACGCAGCCCTCCCACCAGCCAGCTGCACCCTTGCCAGCGATGCGGGAACATGCAGCCCACATTCCAGTGCCTACACTGCCTTCCCATCTGAAGAGCAGCCAGCTCGGTTTCTCCAGGGAGGGAGGAGGCGTTTCAGCAGCTCTGGACAGTCTGGGAGTCGTCCTTGCAGACAGCCTGGTACCTTGCTGTTTCTGTGAGGAGCACGTGGTGCAGGCTTCTTCCTTGGGCTCTGCTGGGTGATATATTGCCCCATGTGGCTGTTGGCTCACATCTGACCATTTTTCTACAACTCTCAGGTTCTGAGCAGCGTGTAGGGGGCAAGGTTGGAGGTAGCAGGGCTCTTGTGGGAGAAATCTTGGCTAAATTCATTCAACACATACTGAGCATTGGCTGTCTGCCAGGCACTGGGTTAGGCACTGAAGGTGCACCAGTGATAAAATTGTTTCCCTTAAAAATGCCCTTGACTATTGAGGGGAAATAGATAGGACTATATACCACATACAGCATACAGCTGCTCTGCCCAGGGGCTCCATTTTCTCCCCTAAGGAATTTTTTGGCATTGAGGCAACATTTCATTGGATTCTCCCATGGAGACCTGTCTCTGGGGGCTGGAGTCCTTCTGCCTTGTGGGTTTCATTGGCCTGGGGGACCTGCAGGAAGACCCTGGGGTGGAATCTGTTTTTGAGCATTGTGCCTGCAAGGCCAGCATTGGTTGGGGTGTGGTGCTCTTTGAGGCACCGCCCTTCCAGACTGTGCCTACCCTTGAGGCCTCAACTCAGGCTGGGAAGGAAGCCTTCCTGCCCATGAGGGCAAGATGAACGTTACAAGTGATCCCAGTGACATGTCCTACTTGCAGTGTCTTAAGTCCTGTAATGGAACAGGAGGGCTGTTAAGGCCCTGATCCTTAATGTCCTGGGATGGGGAGAGAGTGACTAATCACCATTTAGCGACTATTTCCTATGTGAAGTGTGTCACGTGGCTTGAATGCTTTCACAGTCCTGTAAAATGCGTACTATTATTGTCCCCATCTGAAAGATGAGGAAGAAACGCTCATAGAGCTTGTGGAATGCCAAGAGCTACCAGAATTTGAACCTGGGTTTCTTTGATCCCAAGCCTCTTGGGCTTTCTCTCCCACCTGGCTCCTGTGGGCAGAGCCCAAACTCTTGAGTAAGAACACTCACAGTGGGTTGTCTGTGTGTACAATTCCAGGGCTGCTTGGCCACGAGGTCTCCTTTGCAGAGGTCCCCAGGGTCAGGGCATGAGGCAGATGGTTCTGACTCCCTCTTCACCCTGTGTCTCAGTCCGTCAGCTGTGCACCTGATGTATTTGTCTCCCTGCCTTCCCCCAGTGACTCTTTTGCACGCAGCATTACTCAGCAGGAAGTGGGGTGACTGAGAACCTACTTCGGGGGACCTGGAAATAAGGGCTCCTAACGAATGCCTTGTGCAGAAGCCCAGTGGGCTGACCAGATGCTCAGTCTGAGGGTGCCGAAGGACACGTCCTGTTCCCGCCCACTTTCCTTAGAAGTCCTTGAGGTTAACCTGTTCACCCTCCTTGGTTTCTGTCCCGGCTGCTCACTAGTGAATAGCATGTTCCCTGTGCTGGAGAACTTGCAGGCTCCCTGCTGTCTGCAGGCCAATTGAGCCTGGGGTGAGAGCGGCGTCTTCAGCAATTTGTTCCTGCTGCTGCTCTGCTTCCAAATAACGTTTCTGAGGCAACATTCAAAACAGGGTTGGGTTCTTCCCTGTGGAACATGGCCTTCTGGGCCCAGGCAAGTTCTCCTCACGTCTACCTTGGCTGTCCAGTTCTTCACTGCTCTGTTCCCAGTATGTAGCACAGTGCCTGGTCCTGGTGTTTCAGCAGGTGTTTATGGAATGAATGATAAGTGCTGAGTTAATTCTCGATAAGTTTGAACTGCAGAGTTCAGACAAGGTCTCTCTTCTGCCTCCTGCTTGTGTTGATCGTCCTGATGGACAGATGGTTCCAAACGATCGGTATGTCTGAGCCCCCATAGCTTTTAGGGCATGATGGTGCCCTTACAGAAGGTTTCTGTCATACTCTGGACAATGAATTCTGCTGTGGAGTCAGTTTACTGAGGAGTAACTTTCAGTGCAGAGCGGAGGGGCCCTGACCACACTGTGACAACAGGACACCTCCCTGCAGAAGGGACTTGAGGAACTTGGGTGCAGGGACCAGGTACTGCTGTCCTTCCCTGGGGCTCGAGCAGGCCATTTCTTCAGGGGATGAAACTTGTCCAGTGACTCAGACTGGGGAGAAAGGCTGTGTTGGGTACCACCTTGGACCTGTGGGATCCAGAATTGGTGGAAGGAGTTCAGACTCACAAGAGCACTGCCTGAGCTGGGGTGTGATGTGGAGTTGCAGGGTTGGGGTCACAGGAAAAGAGCATTCTGTTAGCTTTCTGTTATGTCTGCAATGCATGCTGCTTTCCCCGCCTTCCTCCTGTGCATTCAGGTAGATTTTGAGCAGGCAGCCTAGAACCAAGGGTTGATATAGGGAAGAAGGTTCCAGGTATGTGGCCTTGTGTCTCAGACTAGGGAATCTTCCCAGGTGGGTTGGTGAAAGAAAGAATCTTCCTGCCAATGCAGGAGACAAGGGTTGCATTCCTGGGTCGGGAAGATCCCCTGGAGGAGGAAATGGCAACCCACTCTAGTATTCTTGCCTGGGAAATCCCATGGACAGAGGAGCCTGGCAGGGTATAGTCCATGGGGTCACAAAGAGTCAGACAGGACTGAACGACTAAATAACATCATCATCATCCCAGGCTAGGCATAATGGCTCCTGGTCTGGGTGTCTCTCAGGACTTCTCCCATCAGACAGGTGGCACGCAGCTGTGATGGGCTCTTCCAAGCTGAGCTCAGGCTCGGTGTCTGACGGTGTGGACCCCTGTTGCCTGGCTGCCGCTGCAGTCAGACTCTGGTGCTTTTGTGCTCTCAGGGAAGGCTTCCGAAAACTCTAGCCGTGACTCAGCTGTAAAACCCACAGGAGCTGGCGCAGAAGGGTGAAAGTGGAGAAAGTTAACAATCAGTCTAAAGACACTGCTGCTGCTTTGGTCTCCTGTACCCTCTGAGGCAGTGCTAATGAGCTGGAGCCCCCTGCCAGGCCCTCTCCTCCCTGCGACTTCACTGAGAGCCGTCCGTAGCTGCTGCAGACTCCTGCCCGTGTGCGGGGGGCTCCAGCAGAGCACATGGTTCTCCTTAGTCACATTTGCAAAATGAGGATCCACCATCTGCTTGGCCACCAGGGCTGGGGACACCTGGTAAACCTCAAGACTTCCGTGTTGCCTGAGTTGTAGAGGTCAGGATAGGAACAGAGCAAAGAGATCAGGGCCTTGGCCTTGGTCAGAGCAAAGAAGTCAGAGTCACTGCAAGGTGCCTATAGGGCACTCCCTACCCGACCCTTAATCAGTCTAGGTTAACATTCGACATTTGACCTTGATGAAGTGCTCTGCCCTGTGATGGGGAGTGGAGGTTGAGATCAGTCACTGGCCTATAGCATAAGGGACCTGTCACGTCCACTAGATTTTAGGTTGTATGGCTTGAAGAGAGTGTGCCTTTCCAGTGGGTACACTTTATACTTAAAGTTAGGAAGACATGCTGGCTCATTCCATCTCGATTCCTGGCTGGTGGGAACCAGTGCTGCTCACTGAGCATCCTTGTAGAGGGGAGATGTGGTCTCATGGGCCGAGGTGAGGTGCCACCTCCCCGAGAAGCCCAGTGTCTCTGCTGCTCTCCTCCTTTGATCTGTAGATGCTCAGAGAACTGTCTGGCCAGGTCCTTTGTGAGATTGGGCTAAAGACAACAGTCAGGCCACCATAGAGCATCGGAAACTTGTCTCCTTCTGTGGGTGGAAGGAAATATCAAACCCCCTGGAAAATCCTTGCCTCTTGATAATAGGTTTTCTTGTCTTCCTCATATCTTCTAGTCAAACTCCTCTCTTATTGGCCCCTTCCAGTTGAGTATTTGCAGGAAACTGATGTGAGGAGGTGCTGACGGGACTGGGTGTGTTAATTCTGGTACACGCTGATCTTACATGTTTGTCCGATGGCACTGCCCCCTCCCGTTTGCCTGTGTGGCTGGTGTAATGTTCACTGGGGGCTCTTCCGTGATTCTTGTTTCTCAGTGTAGAAGTGTTTTTTCAGAGGCTGTGAGGATCCCGGGGAGAGTGACCCTCTTCAACCTGTATCTGTATGTGTTTAATTCTCTTTGGAGAAAGTATTTGAAACTAGTGGAAGGAATGTTGTCACAAATTTGATATGTCAAGTGACTATTCTTCTCTCAACCTCTGTTTTGGTGATGGGCAGGGTCAGGATGAACTAAGTAAGGTTTTTTCCTCTAATTCTGAATTGTATCTAAGGCAGCACTGTGTCCTTAAATTGAGTAACCTTGATAGGAAAGGGCATAGCCTCAGTGAGCACACTGCTCCTGGGGATACAGTACTACCTTTCTTGCATTGCTGTTCAGCAAGATTGATCACCTGCTTTCTGCCAGGTGTTGACTAATTACTACTGGAATGAGTGGTAAAGATGGGCCTTTGGTGTGCTTGGTGGAGAAGGCAGAACCCTGTACCCATGTGTGCCTGCAAATATCTATACAAGTGTTTTTGACCCTTTAAAAAGCTAGTTTAAAAGAAGATTTCTCTTATAGGCAGAGGCTCCAAAGGTACTCAGTTGCCATTTTTCCCCCTTGGGATTCTAGTCCCAGTTAGTTGTGCTTGATTTCCCTTTTCTGGTCAGATCAGTTGCCTTGAAAAAGATGAAGAAAGTCAAATGAGAATTGATTAGTTTTCCTTTCTGTCATTAAAAAATTTTTTTGTTTGGAAATTTCAAATTTACAGAAAGTCACAAGTATAAAAATTATACAAAATTATTTTATTCAGATTCTCCTGTTGTTGACATTTACCTCATTTGCTTTATCATTTGCAATTCTCTCTTTATATATCTCTTTATATAATTTCTTTCTGTACCATGAGGACTAGAGATGTTCTAAAATACATTGACATACAACAAAAGTTATGAACGTCAGTCAACTTAAAATTGATAAGAGCACTCTGATTAAACTCATGCTCTCACTGTTCACATTCCAGTCTTGCCCGGTGACCCAGTGGTGTCCACACAGCATTTTTCTCTTCCTTGTCTCTTAGCAGTTGTCTGCCTGAAGCATTAGGCCCAGGCTCTCTTTGTATTTGCTCCGTATGAGGGTGTGAGCTTACAGAGTTCTCGTCTTGAATGTTTTTCACAATGTTCAGCTTGTTCCTGGCTGTCACATTTCCTGAAACTATTATCACAATCCACGCCAATCTTTTTAAAATTCTTTGTTTCTGGTTAGACCTTTCTCCCTCTTTCATCTCCCCCATGACGTGGGTGGCAGGCTAAGCGGGTGTCTGAGAGATCAAGCTCCCTGGGTCGTGCCGTGTGTAGCCACCTTGGTTTCTTTTTCCCTCCTGGGTGTCAGTTGCTGTTGTGCTGTAAAAGCTGTATTTGAATAACCCAAAGTTTTTTTAAGTCAAGCAAAGACTCGGCCTTCTCTTCCTTACTTAGGAAAGGTTTAGGGGTGTGGTAAAGGGGAACTTACTAGAAGCTTGAAGTAGCAAGCCTCGGGTTTTTCTAGATTAGCGCTTCTCAGACTTTAATGTGTACACAAATCTCCTGGGGATCATGTTAAAATGCAGGTTCTGATTCAGTAGGTCTGGAGTGGGGCCCAGGATACATTTTTAATGAGTTCCTACAGCAGCAAGGTCCTAGAGAAATTTTAAGACTTGGATGATTTAGATCCCAAGGTACTGATCTCTGGAATCCAGAGATAGCTTATCTGTAGTTGATGGTCTTAAAGGAATTTGAACAAAAGAGAAGTTTCAAGACCAGAAGATATAAAGTCTGGAGTATTAAAAAAAAAAAAAATAGTGAATGGTGCATTGCAGAGGATAAAGCAAAGAATCAGAAAGGACTGGGTCCCACTCTGTCACTCACTACCTGACAGACTCACTATAAACGCTTGACCTTTGAGCCTTGGTTTCCTTTTGTTAAGATGGGTAATAATACCCAGTTCTTAGGATTCAGCTTAAGAGTATTTATCTAAGTGGTTCTGACTCGTTATCTGGAATATCCTAGATGTACAGTGAGTGGAAGCTGCTGTTAGTGAGTGGTCGGAGCTTCCTTGAACCTGGTCCAGATTGTCGAACAGATGATTTGACCATGAACTCGGAGCCCTTAAGGAAGTGGAGTTCATTAGTGGCCGTCATCGGTGGTCATGCCATTTTCTTCTTAGACAGACTCTTCTTAGACAGACTCCAATTGGAGTGTTACAGACATAATCTCTAGCTTTGACATAGGAATTTGACAAAGCCTCAAATATCTTTGTGAGCATGTCAAAAATATTTGTAAGCTAGTTGAGGTGGATGGGTTTGTGATTATTAGATGCATCAATAACAGTCGTGAACACAGATTAACATGAATGAGAAATGTGGTCTACACTGGCACGGACATTGCTTTCAAACACACCTTTTTAAAATGTTAGGTGAAGACAGTCACCATAGTCCATATTTGTCATCCTCGGTGCCCCCAGACACAAGTCATTTGGGCCTGACATCTCCTTAAGTATTTTTCTGCATCTGGCTTCATGCCGTTTTTCCCTTGACAACTCTTGGAGCGCTCTGCGGTGCCACCCTTTTCTGGGATCAACAAACTGCCCTTTATCTTGTTTGTCCCTGGTGGGTGGATGGATGGTTTTTCCCTTCAGGGTGATGTTTTCTTGGGTGGAGGCTTCTGCCCCAAGCCTCGTCTCCCTCAGAGTCATTCCTTCTGTTCTTCTTCCCAGTTCCCCAGTCCTTTACCGTCTCTGAGGAGTTCAGTGTCTATGTCACGTTTTAACCCCAGGCGTGCTTGTCCCTGTGTGTCCGTTTAAGGATGCCATCCAGCAGTGTAGCCTCCACACACCCCACCTCAGCCACCGGTGATCACACGGGCTGGTGGCACCACCCTTGGGACGCAGTCTTCTCGGTCCCCTGACCCTGTCTCTCCCGTCTGCCCCTCACTCCTCTGGTAGCTGACAGCACATGGCCACTGCTGCTTCTCCATTTGCCTTCAGTGTTGTTCACCTGTGACACATGGCTGTGTCTTCCATCCTCTGTGGCTGGTCCATCAGCCCACCGATGGACGCGTTTCCTCCTCCACATTCTCTTTGGAAAGACCCCACAGCCCCGTGTCTACGCAGGCTCCTGCCACTGCCTGTGTGAGCCGCCCATGTCTGACTTGACCTTGGGCCTCAGCCAGGTGCTGGCTGCCGGCCCCGTCTTCCCATGGTCCCTGGTCAGCCCCCTTGGTTTGTCCCCACAGGAGCTGCCATGCGTCTCCACCTTCCCTCAGGAGAAAGTCTAAACGCCCTAACCTGGCTTTCAAAGCTCTCTAAGATTTGATTGTTACCTCTTCATTCACCACCATAAACTTGTTTCTGTAAAATGTGAAGAAAGATGAGGCCCCTCAGGGCAATGGTACCACTTTGAAGACCAACACACGTGATCTGTATTCTCAGAGAACTGTCAGTTTTCACAGTGCTTTTTGTTTGTTTGTTTGTTGCCACATCTTGCAGCTCCCAGGAGGAGCCTGGACTAAATCTTCACACCGCCCACCCCCCTACCCTCTCAGCATGGATTCCAGGGCCCTGGACTTCGTGTGTCATTGAGACAGGGCTTTGTCAGGCATATTTGAGAAACTTGACAGAGATAATTTCTGATGGGTGTCAGAATTCAAGCGTGAGAGACACTTGGTTTCAGTATGCAGTTAAATGCTTGTGCTCAGGGAACTAGTTAAAAGAATGTTTCCTTAAAAAATGAAGTCTTTAAGTAATAAACTCCCCAACACACACACATTAGACCGGCTTCCAGCCCTCCTGAGTGTTGGCCAGCATGTGGAGGGACTGATTCTCCCCCGTGCTGGTGGGAAGGTGAACTGGTATATCTGCTTTGGAGAATGGTAGGACAGTTTCTTTAAAAATTAAGGATAAATACAATAAAATAAATAAATGCATCTGAGACTGTTCCCTGCATTTAAAAAAAAAAAAAAAGTTAAGGATACACTGCCTTCTCTTGATCCTCTCTGTCTGTGGATCAAGTTAAGGATACACTACCTGTCTTGATCTGAGAGGGATGCATGGTTGGCTGAGCGGGGAGGGGGTCGATCTGATCCTGTACAAATGCTCCGTGGTGAATGGTGTACCCTGGAAGCATGCTTTCACTTTGATTTCATGCTTGGAGAGGTTTATTTGTGCCTCCTGAGAACCCACCACAGCCCCAGCCAGACACTCAGACTGACTTGTACCCCGAGAGGAAACCAGCTCAGGTGACCTGTGTCTCACTCAATTACTAGTGACTAATTGTGAGGTGGAGCCACTCAAAGCCACTGTGTATTGAACAGTTTCACACGTAAACACGTTATTTTGGTTTCACTTCATAGCCTTTTTGAGGGGAGTGTTTTCCCCTTTCTTCAGATGAAGATAAAAACATCAGAGTAACGAGGCTTCTTTCTAACCTCAGTGCCACCGTACCTCTATGGCCAAAGCCCTCTCCCACCCCCCCACCCCCTCTCAGTGGATAAAAGGGTGTTCTGCTTTGCTTTGGATTCCTTTTTCCCCAGGGCCAAGTGTGGGAAAATGCTGCTGTCTTCTGCTGTCCTCTTTACCTCCCTTATCTCTCCTGGCCTTGGATTCACTCTTTTTTTGATGTTTAATATTTAAATATTGTGCACTGGGCTCTGCTGTGCTGAGCGCTTTCCATCTGCTATTTTAATTACCGACCCCTCCTGACCATGTTATGAAGCAGTTGGTATTCCACCCAAGATGCCATGAGAAAACGGAGACTCAGAGCTTCCCAGAGCAGGCAGGTGTATGAAGGTGGTATCAGGCTCAGCCAGGATTGCTGTCAGCCAGAGCAGCTCAACCACAACATCACTGCTTCCATCCTAAATGTTTGAAGTCCAGGGTTGTCTAGGAGAATCTGCATGGGCTGGAATTCTGCACACAGTAGCCTCTCGGATGAGATGGATGCTTATGCTCTGCTGGACTTTGGGGGCATGGCATGGAATTCTGTGTTTTAGCTACGTAGTGATAGGGCACGCGGTGCGTTCTTCTGATAGACGTGTTGGCAGGCAGCAAGGAAGGAGTATGGTTTGGGCTTCCTAACTGTGCTGACGGTGTCTCCTGTGATGACATGGGCATGTGTATTCAGACATTGGTAGTGGCTGTCACAAGGGCCCCCCAGTGGCACAGAGTGTCCCAAATGCTACTGTCCCAGGGACCTGGGTCTTCAGAAAGCCATCCTATTCCTGCCTCTCATTAGATACCCCGGGTGTACATCTGCTCGTTACACTCGTCACTGTGGCCCTCTCAGGCTTTTGGTGGTCCTGCCTTGGTGTGTCTTGCTCTGGGTGTAAAGGGAAAGCGCTTGTCTGGGAAGAAAACTAAGAGGTCATGAGATTCTTTTTCCCCCCTCTTCCTAGTACTGAGCATGCTCCATAACCCACTGGGCAATGTTTTGGGAAAACCCCCCTTGAGCTTCCTGCCTCTGGACCCGCTTGGATCTGACTTGGTGGACAAATTTCCAGCACCCTCCATTAGAGGACCACGCCTGGACACCCGGCCCATCCTGGACTCTCGCTCTAGCAGCCCTTCTGACTCGGACACCAGTGGCTTCAGCTCGGGATCAGATCATCTCTCAGATTTGATCGTATGTAGCTTACTGGGGGGTCGATGGGGAGGGCAGGTGAGCTTGAGCAGGTGGGTTGCGGGCTGCGAGGTGGGGCGATGGGAGGCTCTAGGACTTCTGAACGTCGGCAGAACAAAGGGTGCCCTGTGTCCCCACTCCTCCCAGTGAGCACCGCGCTCGGAACCTGAGCTGAAGCCTCTTCACCAGTCACTCCAAGAGCTGTTAGGAAACAGTTTTGAGAGTAAATAGGGGAGTCCTGGCGGGATTCTGAAGTGTAACTTGTTCCCTAGGGGTGACCCTAAATGGTGACCACGAGCAGGTCCCTTTGATTCTCTGGCTGCAGTTTATTCCCCTATAGCAGTTTATTCCCCTATAAAGATTGGGCTTCCCTTGTGGCTCAGCTGGTAAAGAATCCACCCACAACGTGGGAGACCTGGGTTCGATCCCTGGGTTGGGAAGATCCCCTAGAGAAGGGAAAAGCTACTCACTCCAGTATTCAGGCCTGGAGAATTCCATGGACTGTATAGTCCATGGGGTCACAAAGAGTCGGACATGACTTGAGTGACTTTCACTTCGCTTCACAAAGTGGAATTAGATGAGATGCTCCTAATTCTGTTCGTTGCTTTAGATGGGGCTCAGTCTTAGGAATCTGCCTGGTAACCAGCTTTAATATTGATACTTGGAGATTTTTGTTTAAAGAATTTTCTCAGATCCATGCCCCAGAGGTTGATTGATGAAGGGATATGGACAGACAACTCACAGAAGAGGAAATCGAGGCAGTATTTCAACTTACGGAGATACTTTATTGAGTAATCATTTCAGTTTATATCTTGATAATGTGGTATATTTTTACCCACTTAAATTAGTAGAATTTAAAGCCTTGACACAAGCGTGTAGTGAAACTTGTGTCCTCACACGCTTTTGACAGAACACAGAACCCTCATAGAAAGCATTTTGACATCTTAAGTCTAGGAATGTGACCAGAGAAGACACAAAATAAGGAGAAACTACACCTTAAAGTTTTTATTTATAATCCTGAAAACTTGGAAAGTATCTACATGTTTAGCAGTACGTGGAATAGGTCAGTGAAGTGTAACTTGTTCCCTAAAAAGAATATCATAAATTAACTAAAAATGGTTATGAAGATTGGCAATAGGAAGGAAAAAACTGAATTGGGGAGAAAAAAGTTTATTTAAATTATGATATAAGAGCAGCTGTTCTTAAAAATGCATAGAAAGAAAGTCTAAAAGAAAATGTATCAAATATTAAATGGTATTTTTCATAATTTCTATAGTGTAATTATTACTTTTATAACACCTGTCATTTAAAAACCTCTGTCTTCCTTTTTCCTTCCCTAGTCAAGCCTCCGAATTTCCCCTCCCCTGCCCTTCCTGTCTCTGACGGGGGGTGGCCCCAGAGACCCTTTAAAGATGGGGGTTGGGTCCCGGATGGACCAAGAGCAAGCTGCTCTGGCTGCAGTCACTCCCTCCCCAACCAGTGCATCAAAGAGATGGCCAGGAGCTTCTGTGTGGCCGTCCTGGGACCTCCTCGAAGCTCCCAAAGACCCTTTCAGCATAGAGAGAGAGGCCAGGCTACACAGGCAAGCTGCAGGTAAGTGTGGGCATGCACCTGCAGTGGGGCCCGAGCCCTCGTTCTCGGGGCAGACAAGTGACCTGTCCGGAAGAGGACTTGATTGCATGGTGGAGTCTCTGCATCTTCACAGAATGGTCTGTTTTGAGGAGTAAGTGCTAATGGGGACAAACTCGGGAACGCCTTTGAATCGGAGCAGAGAGGGAACGTGATGACCTAGAACCACAGGGTCATTCCCCTTAGCGTTTGGATCCATCTCTGACTTGTTCTCTTCCATGGAGATCATGCACTGCTGTTGATTTTGAGTCTTTTCCTGGGTAGATGCTTCAAGAGAAACCCTGGCAGCGGTGCCTAGAATTTTGTCTGCCTCCCTCCCACCCCTCCTCATTCAGAGATGTGTCAGGCACAACCCACACTGGAGCCTCCTTCCCCAAGACTTTCTGCTTGGTATCCAAGGGATGTGTGGGTTGTCCATTTGTCCACCTCCAAGGTAACGGATGTCTATTGCCGTTGCTCCCCTATGAAGTAACTTTACCGTGCTTTTGGGTGAGGCCATTATATCGACTTCTGTTTTTGTTCACCAAATATTGCTGATGGTGCCTAAATTTCCTGCTGTAGCAACACATTGGACCTGCGCCTTTCAGAGTGGCCTTCCATGTCATTGTCCTGAATGAAAATGATGGTTCATTTCACTGGCTGTGTAGTCCAGTTGTGGAGGAGGAGAGTAAAACAGGCAAGGACTAGTTGGTCCGCGCTGAGGTCAGTCTCTGATCTGCAAGGGCATAGACTGAGTGGGGACAGGATTGAAGACTGGTCCAATAGGAGGCTGGACTGGTCAGTCACCAAGAAGAGCAGGGACTCAAGAAAGTTTAGGGCAGGTCAAACAGAAGATGGTTTCAACTCTATACAGCAACAAGGGTTTCTTAAGGGTTTCTTAACTGTGTCAGAGAAACTTTATAAGAGGTTTGGACAGGGTTCTGTTTGGTATAAATAGGAAGCTGAGGGATTGGGAGAAAATCTCTTATCTTACAGTGCTTGCATTGGGAAGGCCCAGTGTCTCCTTCAGTCCCGCAGATATGTCTAGAGATGGTGCGGAATAGTTCTGACTTGGAGCAGTTGTGACCACATTCTTGTCTTGCTGGTGGGGTTCTTACTGTCAGTGTCCTGACTTCTGTGAGTGATGAGCTCATGGAGCAGACAGGAGAACGAAATGATGTTCCTTATTTGAACATTTGCAGAGAAGGTCCATTTGGACCAGGAAGCATTTAGGATGTTGTATGAAAAATTGTCCAGTTTACTTTCAAGTACAGGCATACCGTTTTATTGAACTTCACTTTATCGCACTTTACAAATACTGAATTAAAAAAAATTTTTTTTGGAGCACAGTTGGTTAATACTGCTGCGTTAGTTTCAAGTGTATGCGACGTGATTCAGTTAGAGAGGTGTATGTGTCCATTCTTTTACAGGTTCTTTTCCCATTTAGGTTATTACAGAATATTGAGCAGAGTTCCCTGTGCTATACAGTAGGTCCTTACTGGTTATCTATTTTAAATAGAGCAGTGTGTACATGTCAATCCCAAACTTCCAATCTATTGAGATTGCTTTTTTTTTCCCTAACAAATTGAAGGTTTATAGTGACGTGTGTTGTCAGATGATGGTTAGCATTTTTTAGCCAATAAAATTGTTTTTTTGAGACATGATGTGGTCACACACTTAATAGATGATAATATAATATAAATACAACTTTTATATTCACTGGGAAACCAGAAAGTTTGTATGATCAGCTTTATTGCAATGTTCATTTTATTGTGGTGATTTGGCACAAAACCCTGCAATGCCTCCGAGGTATGCCTATAATTCTAAATTCAAATTAATTGGTATTGTAAGCAGTGACTAGATAAAACTGTCTTCTGGTTAGTGTATCAGTTTTATGTTTGAAAATTGCTCAGGTTGTGATCGTTTTCACCCTGCACATGTGGTTTGCCATTCCTCCCAGTTTTAGTAGAGAAACAAAACTGGTGAATCAGGGTTACCATACTGGGCTGACAGGTTTGGAGAGGTGTCCAGTTTCTTGCTTTTCAGAGTAGTCATGAATGTTCTCCCAGCAGCCAGGCTAGGGGACTGTGGCCTGTCTCCTTCCCGAGCAGGTTCACCACAGAGAAGGGCAGTGCCTTTGTGGCTTCTCTGACTCCAGTTTCTCTTTGTCTTCTGCCAAAGCTGTGAATGAAGCCACCTGCACATGGAGTGGTCAGCTCCCTCCCCGGAACTACAAGAACCCCATCTACTCTTGCAAGGTGTTCCTAGGAGGCGTCCCCTGGGACATTACGGAAGGTGAGCTCTGAGTCCTTCTGCTTCAGGTGTTGAAGGTGGCCCTGTATTTCCAGAGGATGAGACTTGGCCTTGAGGCCAGGCCAGGCCCTGAGCCTCTGCCTGGGCTCAGGGTATGACAGGAACAGCTGTGAGGGGAAAGGAGCCTTCACAGAGCCTGCAGTGCTGCTGGGTCTGGTGCCCACACGTGTCCCTGGAGACCTAGGGCCAGCTCAGAGCTGCCTGTCCAGGAGGGCGAGCGACGCTGATGGCCCTGTGCTTGTGCCGTCCTGGGGAGAAAGGTGCCCAAGTGTCTGCCATTGTTTCCATCCCTTTGCAGCTGGATTGGTTAACACCTTCCGTGTTTTCGGCTCTTTGAGTGTGGAGTGGCCTGGTAAGGATGGCAAGCACCCCCGGTGTCCTCCCAAAGGTAATATGCCGAAAGGTAATGCAGACATGGTAGGAGCTTTTTCTCCCTCCCCAGTACCTGATTGCACTGAGGGACACTGGGATGGCACATGCATGCTGGTAATGTGGTTCGGGCGTTCCAGAGCACAGAGCTCTTGGCACTTCTCCTCACCCCGCACGCCCCTGTGTTCCTTCTGAGCTAACGTTCCACCTGTCCATCCAGACTCACACTGCAGTGGGGGCTGCCTGGAAAAGCCCATGCACACCTCCCTCCAACCTGAACCCCAGTAGTTCCTGTCCTCTCAAAGCGAGGTGTTTGTCTTTCCTGCCCAGTGACGTTGTCGCCTGACCTGATTCTGAGATCCCTCTGGAGTTAGCAGAAATGAGGACCAAGTGTCTGAGTCCTCACTGGTCTGAAATGAGATTCACTCCCTGTAGAAAGGAGCAGGTGCTATTTTCACGCTGCCCCATCTTCACTGATGAACTAGTGATCAAACTAGGCTTTTAAAGAAGTACCTTTGCCCCCACGCCACAGACCCCATGTCGCTCCTTCCCCCAGGAAAGCCAGGCTTGCCGATGTGAGCATGCTTTGTGCTGTGCTGTGAAGAGCTGTGTGGTGATGACGGGACCCTCTGTCCTGCCGCACCCACCCTTCCCCGCGTTGGAAGTAGGACACAAATGTGCCTTAGCCATATGCCATCTTTCTTGGGGGAAAAAAAACCCAGCAACAACACCCTGCCGTAAATCCCCTGCTGAGGACTAGCCCCCCCCCGAGGGATGTTAATGCACTTTCTCCTTCCTTGGTAATAGGGTATGTGTATCTGGTCTTCGAACTGGAGAAGTCTGTCCGGGCCTTGCTTCAGGCTTGCTCTCATGACCCGCTGAGCCCGGACGGCCTGAGCGAGTACTATTTCAAGATGTCCAGCCGGAGGATGCGCTGCAAGGAGGTGAGCTGGTGCAGAGCCCTTGCTGGATCAGGGGCCTGGCTGTGAAGAGGCGGGCTTCATGGGGAGGTGGGTACGCAGGTGCAGACGCGAATTCCTACTGAGGTGAAAGGGCTGCTCTTCTTGCCCTGCGGTGAGGGTAGCAAACACTCTCTGATGTATTAAAGCTGCCGCTGCCACCTCTGGGCATGAGCGGTTTGTGTGTGCTCCTGCTGATGGAAATCAGACTGTGTCCCAGCTCTCAGTCTCCTTCCTACTCGAGCCAACACTTCCTTCCCAAACCTCTTCTCTTAGAAATGAGATGGACTCTGCTTTGTCTTAACATCTACAGTTGGTTCCTCCTAGTCCTGCCCTCCAGCTGTGCCTGCTGACCTCCCAACCTGGGGTAAATCCCTCTGTAGCCGCCCCCCCCCCACCCCCGCCCATGGTGACTTCTGCACTGCCATTCAGGGCTTTTTTAGTATGTGGTTCTCTCCATCTGATTCTCTCTCCCTTTGCATCTCTGCTGTGTCAGCCTTGTGTGCGATTAGCATCTTGAGTCTCAAGCAAGGAGTCATCCTACCTGGGACCTCACTGCGTGTTCGTGGACCTTGCCTCAGGATCTCTGTCAGTTTGGTTGGAGCTTGAGAATCTGCACCTTAACCAAGTTCCCCAGGTGGTGCTAATGGGTGGTGTTGGAGAACCACTTGTCAAAGTTCTGAACTCAGGAATCGGTGTTAAACTTTTAAAAATTTGATTATAGAGTGTGTTTTGTGATATTAGACTAGATAGTCAATATCTCTCAAACTTCATTTCCTCCTTTATAAAATGGAAGATTGAAATGCCTATATTAGTAAAAAGGTCTGCAGTTGCCAGGGCTTACAGGGTTGGAGGATAAACAAGCAAAGCATAGAAGATTTTGAGGACAGTGAGGATGGTGAAGTTGCTGTCTTACAACATTAAAGTGGTAGATTGTTGTTGTTCAGTCGCCCAGTCGTGTCCAACATGCCATTATACAGTTGCCAAAAACCCCATAGAGTTACAGTGGAAAAACAGACACCAAGTGTGAACCCTGATGTAAACCATGGAGTTCGGACAATGATGTCAGTGTAGGCTCCGTGATTGGAACAAATGGACCACTCCAGTGGGGAGCACTGAGAGTCAGAGAGGCTGTGGAGGCAGTGGGTATACAGGAACTCCACACTTTCAGCTCAGTTTTGTTGTGAACCTAAAGCTGCTCTAGAGAGTGAAGTCTATTGAAATCTGTAGTTTAAGGGGGAAGATGCCTGCTTCATTGAGATGGTCACATTGGCTTAAAATAAGAGATCCACCTTACAGAGCTGACTCTTGGTTTTACAGATGTTTCCTAGTGTTGGTACGCATTTTGTCCTCTGGCTGCCCACAGTGACCCACAGCTTCCCTACTTTCTGTCCTTTCTTGCTGCGTGGAGCTCACACAGCTATCACTGCCTTCGCAGTGAGAGGCTACCACAGACCCTCCCCCTCTCCAGTGCCCCTGCAGACGCCTTCCTGCGTCCTGGTCCCATCTCATCACCCGGCAGTGCTGTAGTGTGTCTCTTGGGTGCATGGACTGTAGGCTGCCCTGGTTCTCATCCCTCTCTGACCCTCTTCCTGCCTTGTATCTCCCCTCCATAGTAGTAGGTATTTGATGCCCCCTTTTCTTTCCCAGACAAACTACTCACTTTTGTGGCCCTCCTCTTACCTTCGACCGAGACTCACCTCTCTGTAGGCTCAGGTCCTACTTGAGCCCCACCATCCTGCAGGGCCTTTCTTCAGGATGTCCTGTGATCGTGTACTCTGACGTTTAAGGAAGAGACTTCCCTGGTGACTCAGTCAGTAAAGTATCTGCCTGCAATGCAGGAGACCTGGGTTCAATCTCTGGATTGGGAAGATCTCCTGGAGAAGGAAATGGCAACCCACTCCAGTATTCTTGCCTGGAAAATCCCATGGGTGAGGAGCCTGGTAGGCTACAGTCCATGGGGTCGCAAAGAGTTGGACACGACTGAGCGACTTCACTTTCACTTTTCACTTTGGAAAGCTTGGTGGCACCCGGGATGCGATACTTTCCCATGGGAATGGAAAAAACAAGATGGGCTTTTGCATCTTCAGTGAAATCGGTTCCCCATGGTTACCTCGGTCTGCAACCCATCAGTCCTGATTCTTCTCTTTCCCCACCATGCCCAGGTGGTCTGCATTCTGCAGATTTTCCTCTAGAAGAATATTCTTGGTCGTGGCCTGTTCTGTGCCCAGCTCCCCCAGCCTTCTCCCGGTCTTCATCATCTGTCCTCTGTACTACTGTTTTGCCTCCTTGCTGGTTTTCTGCCTCAAATCTCTTCTAGAACTTTGAGACCTTTTGTTAAAAAAACAAAAAAACAAAAAAACTTCACAGATTAATCTTCCAAGAACACTTACTGATCATCTGTCAACCCACTTCATTCTGGGCCTCCTGCCTGCTTTGCCAGCCAGATTCTGTTCTAGGCTCAAGGGGTTTGGAGGCAGAGGGCACAGTCTGCTCCTGCCCTGGTGTCTTTCTGCTCTGCTGAACCACAGTGACCTCCTGTATGTGACTGTGACCCTGCGTCTTTCCGGCTAGCCCACTGCTCCTGTCCAAGCCCTCTGATACACATGTTGGGCCAGTAACCATTCCTCACAGATACCTTAAGGGTCCCCACCCTTTGTCCTTCAAGCTCCTGTCCTGTCGTTCCTCTGCGAGCCCTTCCTGTCCAGGGACTCCGGACCATGCTGTGTGTTCATCAGTGTCCACGGTCCTTTGTTGGAACCCCACTGTTGAAGGTTGTGACAGAGAACCAGGATCCTGGGTGTGATAGTTCGGGACAGTGCTTTCTCTTCAGGATGAGTGGCTACTGTTCGACCATTTGTTGTCTTTGCACCACTTTGGACTCACGGCCTCAGTGAGATTCAGGTCTCGCTGTGCTGGGGTTGAGGGTGCCTGGGACGGTGTGGGGCTCAGCCTCGTCTGCGGCGCACGCCTCCTGCTGCGGGAGCCATGGTGGGGACTGACACACCTGTGGGTGCTTTCAGGTGCAGGTGATCCCCTGGGTCCTGGCCGACAGCAACTTTGTGCAGAGTCCCTCCCAGAGGCTCGACCCCAGCAGGACGGTGTTCGTGGGTGCGCTGCATGGGATGCTCAACGCTGAGGCCCTGGCCGCCATTCTCAACGACCTATTTGGTGGTGTAGTGTATGCTGGGATTGACACAGATAAGCACAAGTATCCCATTGGTGAGTGTCCCACTTCTGTGTGGCACAGCTGGACGGCCCCAGGGTGTAGACCAAGATTGTGACACGCTCCTATGGGAGTGGAGGCGAGGCCTGACCCAGGCCTGCTCATCAGCATATACCAGCAATCGAGCATCTTTTTCTAGGTATGCCACCAGTACTGACCTCTCTGTACCCACCCCTCTCCCCCTACCTCCCTTGAAGGGGAAGAAAGTTGATAGGAGCCCTATAGGAGGTGATAGGAGGTGAAAACAAAACAGGAACACTGGTTTGAAGGTCAGCATTCACAGCCAAACCATTCTAAGACAGACAACAGGTAATACTTTATTAAAAGGCTGGGACTTTCCTGAACTTGCCTGGTTTCCTCTATTAAGAGGCCTTGAAAAGTGGTCTTGTCCAGGGTCAGAGACCAAGCTAGGCTGAGGCAGGACTCAGGGTGACCCAGGCAGTAGAATGTGGTCACAGCTCATGCTGTCCTAGCGGAGGGGAGTCTAGGGGCCTGGCCACTGAGAAAGGTCAGGTTCCCAGTTGTGACAGAATCGTCTCAGTGCTGGGGCTTGGAGGTGGAACAGGGCCTGGCCTTCCTGATCAACACTGGCTCCCCCCACCCTCATGCACCGTCTGCCCACCCACAGCGTGTCTGGGCAGGAAGGAGCGTTGTGTGCTCATCGCAGCGGAACTGCACACTGAGGGTGGGGACCTCAGAGCCCATAGGGTAGAGGTGGTGCTGGGCAGGGGATGCTGCTTCTGACTCCCCTGCCTGCCCTGCCTTGAGCTGTGCTCTGCCTGTGTCTGGCTTTCTGCTCTGACCTGGAATAACCACGCCTGTGGGTTTGCCCACACAAAGGAGTCTCTTTCCTCCCCCGAGGGGCCACTTCTGAGGGGCTGTGCCACCGTGGTCTGCAGTTGCAGTCTGACATGGTGCCACCAGCTGAACATGACTCTGAGGGCTTGAAACATGCTAGTGCCGCCTGTTGAAATGATGAAATGTTGGATTAAAGAAAAAATATTACTGAAATTAATTCCCCTGCATTCTTTTCATTCATTCCACTATATTCCTTAGAGGTGGCTACTGGGAATCGGTAAAGTCACGCGAGTAGCCCGCGTTTATGTTTCTGTTGGGCAGCGCCGTGCTGATCTAGGAGCAGGCTTTCCTGAGTGTTGACACGTGGCCTTTGGGAGACGGGCTCGAGGGTGAGTTTCCCGTCTTCCGTAGGCTCTGGTCGTGTGACTTTCAACAACCAGCGCAGTTACCTGAAAGCAGTCAGTGCTGCTTTTGTGGAGATCAAGACCACCAAGTTCACCAAGAAGGTGAGTGGGCTGGTCTGTACCCTCCTCTGGGCCATCTGAGAGGTCTGGGCAGCCACCACTCAGGGCCGGCCCAAGACGAGAGCTGTGCCATGCTGGCTATGAGCCAGACTTCCACTGACGCACCTGAGGGTCAGGGTTGAAGGTGGCCCTGGTCTCGGTTGATGAGAGGGGATGGGAGCCTCAGCATGGGGTCACCTTCCCTCACTGTGGTCCTTGACCAGCACTGCGAGCTAAGCTGACTTCCATCCTGACATGCATCCTCCGAGTGCTTGTTTTTTGCTGAGTGAGTGCGTTGCGGGTCAGGTTTGCCGAGAAGGCCAGGCGGTAACGTGTGGGGTTGCCACGCTGTGCACAGCCAGCCTGGAAGCTGCTGCAGTGATCTTGTCTCTCTCAAGGATCTCTGGGTCCTCTGCCCTAGTTCTTTCTGGGCCCCTTAAAATAGGAACTGCCTTGTGTTCATATAGATGACCCATACCCACCCTTCTCTTATGGCCCCTCTGGGCTCCCCATGAGAAGCAGCCCTTTAGTGATCCTGCTCTGCCTTTGTCTGCAGGTTCAGATCGACCCTTACCTGGAAGACTCTGTGTGTCATATCTGCAGCTCCCAGCCTGGCCCATTCTTCTGTCGGGATCAGGTGAGTCCTCTGGGCACTTGAGAGGTTTACAGAACCCTTGCTCTCAGTTAAACGTTGTCACGTCACGTTCATCACGTGGAACGCGGATGTCTCAGGCTTCTCCTGGTTGTCCTAGAGCGCAGCAGAAGCAGCAGTGATGTTTGACCCTGAACTGCGGGAAAGCCTGTGGAGCTGAGTCTTGGTGCTGTGGCCTCCCTGTCCTGGGGGTGCTGTGCAGTGGGGCACTGCTGCTCATGGGTGGTTTTGAGGATGACAGGGACCCGGGCAGGTGTGGTCAGCACTACCTGTGAGCCAGGCATGTCCTGCTGTTGTAGCTCTACACCCTTTAGGCTGATTCTTCCTATAGGCAAGGAATCCGTCTCTATTGACTTCTGAATCTCTGGGCTGTTTCGGTGCTGCTACCTGGTTTGTACCCAGTTGTCAGAAGCAGGCAGAAAGCAGCACGGCAGCTTTGTCGCATGCTTCTGGGTGGAGCACAGATCTGGATGTGCTGGACGGAGCGTCTCGTCCTCTGTGGTGTGTCTGCTCATCACTTGAGGATCTGTGTCAGTGCACAGTCTGATTCAGCAGGTTTGGAGCATGGCCTGAGCCTCGCGTTTGTGACCAGTCTCCAAGTGGTGCCTGTGCTGCTGGTGACAGGAGAGGTTAGGGACCTGGGCGGACACGGCACTGTGTGTGTGCTTGCAGTTAGTTTTGCAGTGGTGCTGTCGCTCAGGTTTGGAGTCTGAGTAGATAGTAGTTAAACGGAGGCTGCAAGAGGAGAATGTGAAGTAAGTGTGGGTTGCTGGGGAGAGCTTGAGATCACGTGTGGGTCTGATCAGCCTCTTCTCACAGGCTTGTGTTTGTCAGTGTGTTTCACAGATGGTCCCCATTTTCAGATATCTGGAAGTTAGTGGCCTGCCTGAGGTTACACAGCCAGCAGGAGTGAGGGGCTGGGGCTGAGGTGTTGATCTACGTGCACAGTCACCTCTCCTCACTGAGTGTGACGCCGAAGCCGTGCTGCCTGGCCTTAGGGCCTGGAGTCACTGTCTTTGAACGCTGTCCCTTAATGTATGTGGCCGTGTGACACAAGTGCTCCACGGGAGGTAGGATGGGCAGGGACTGGAAGAGCAGCTGGGTGCTCAGAACTGAGGAGGGGAGCTGGCATGGCCGCTACACACTAGGAGCCCAGCGTGCGCAGTTAAGTCCAGGTACCCGTGTTGGGGGGGGACAAGAGGAGTCCCCGGGGCCAGCTCTTGTGACCCCACAGAGGCCATCAGGAATGCCCACGCCCTCCTGGTCGGAGCAGACAGCGCACGCAGCCGCCCCCGGCTGGTGTGACACGGGCCTGGCTCCTCTGCTCTCTCCCCTCGCAGGTGTGCTTCAAGTACTTCTGCCGGAGCTGCTGGCACTGGCGGCACAGCATGGAGGGCCTGCGTCACCATAGCCCCCTGATGCGGAACCAGAAGAACCGCGACTCCAGCTAGAGGGGCCTGTGCACCCAGGGCCGGCCGCCTCCGCTGCGGCCCACCTGCCACCGGCGACCAGGGAGCTGGCTTCCCGAGGACAAGGGAAATCGTAGTCACCTTTGCACTTGCTGAATCTGTCTTTGTTTCTGCACTAATTAATGCACAATGAGTTTTGTCGGGTTTTGTTTTCAGAGGGTGTGCCAGGGCAAGGACCCTCTGGCTCACCCTCCAAGCGACTCTGTAGTTTTCCCAGATTTTAGTTCCTCATTTTGCCGATGAAAAGCAAAAAAAAAAAAAAAAAAAAAAGAACTACGTGTCCAGAAGGTATTGACACGACGCCTACATCTAGGTTTATTTATTAAAAGCGCTTTTTTACATTCCTTGCAATACTGATGGTGATGATGTGCAGGTCTCATTGGTTTCATTCTTGCAGTTGCCATACAGTGCCTTTCCATTTATTTAACCCCCACCTGAACGGCATAAACTGAGTGTTCAGCTGGTGTTTTTTACTGTAAACAACAAGGAGACTTTGCTCTTCATTTAAACCAAAATCATATTTCATATTTTACGCTCGAGGGTTTTTACCGGTTCCTTTTTACACTCCTTAAAACAGTTTTTAAGTCGTTTGGAACAAGAGATTTTTTTTCTTTCCTGGCAGCTTTTAACATTATAGCAAATTTGTGTCTGGGGGACTGCTGGTCACTGTTTCTCACAGTTGCAAATCAAGGCATTTGCAACCAAGAAAAAAATTTTTTTTGGATTTGAAACTGGACTGGATGAATGATGTTTGAGCGGCTGCTGTATATAGTTTTAAAATGGTTTATTGCACCTTCTTAAGTTGCACTTATGTGGGGGGGGAGGGTTGATAGAAGTTTTTAATCACAAAGTCACAGGACTTTTTTCTTTTGTAACTGAGCTAAAAAGGGCTGCTTTCTGGTGGGGGCAGATGAAGGCTCACAGGAGCCCTTTCTCTCAGAGGGGACAAGTACCCTACCCTGATTTCCTTCGTTTGAGAAGCGTATGAAGCAACAGTTGCGGTCGACTGAAATGCTACTGGAATTTGAAAACTTGACTTTTTCTTTCTTCTTTCCTTCCTTTTTTTTAAAAAAAAAACAAAAAACAACAAAACGACTTGCCCCTCTTTGGGAAGCTGTGTGCCAAAGAACCAGTGTCATAATGCCCCTCCTCCCTCCTGCTGAGCTGACGTTGCATTGTTGCATATCCCAGCTACTCTGTGGGTTTCGTGAAGCTGTGTGTGAAGTCTCTACCTCATTGTAGTATATGCAGGCAAGACTGCACTCTCCTACAGGTGTGTGGAGTAAGCTGTGGTGTAGTTTTTTTGGCACATAATAAACACGTTGCAGCAGAGTTCCGGTTCTGTCTCTGTGTCTGAGGTGGGGGAATGGGAACAGTGAGACACTTAGGATTTCAGAGTAAAAATGCACATTTCCTTGCATCTTCTGTAATGGACAGGATTCCTGCCCAGGTTATTGGAGGGGCCATGTGGGGACTTGCCCCTTTAAGTCATTCTGGTTCCCTTCATGCACCTTGAAGGTGCCTTTCTGGTAAGTGGGTACCTCTGGTCCAGGTATGTAAAAAGACCACACAAATAAACTTTCTCGGGCTCCTCTTGGGCTTTCCAGGTGGCGGTAGTGGTAAAGAACCCGCCTGAGGTTCTAATGCAGGAGGCAGAAGAGAACATGGGTTTGATCCCTGAATCGGGAAGATCCCCTGGAAGAAGGCATGGTGACCCACTCCAGCATTCTTGCCTGGAAAAACCCCATGAACAGGGGAGCCTGTCAGGCTATAGTCCATGGGGTTGTGAAGAGTAAGAGCTGAGTGACTTAGCAGGCAGCAGGCAGGGGGCTCCTCTTCTCATCATCCTAGACCGGCCTTGGAGGGACCGGAGGCTAGCTCCTTGGGAGTCGGCACAGGCCACTTGTTCTCAGCTCCTCCTCTACGTCTCAGAGCTTTCTTCTTCTTGGGAGGCTTCCTGTCTATTGGAGTCATCTATGCTGACCCAGTTCTTTACTGAACGGGAGTAAATTTTTGCTATTCTTCGGGACTATCACCTGGACTCTTACCTCACAGACTTCCAGGATTTATTTAATCCTGGTCTACTGATGATTTTTTCAGGTAGGTTGTGCCTGGGCCCAGCTGCTGGAGCAATTTCTGGAAGATTCCATTTTAGTCATTGGTGGAGGGAGCTCTGTGTGCTGAAGCATCCCTTCCATGAAGAGATGCAAGAACTCACTGTCGTCGTGGGTGGGGAGTCTGGTCAGCCAAGGCACAGCTGGCTGCAGCCTAGTGTGAAGTTTGCTGGTAAACTCCTGCAGCTCTCTCGGAGCAGGGGCTCTGACCCGCCCTTTTGGTGTCCTGTCCTGTTCAGAGTCATCTCTTCTCCCCGTTTGTCTCATTCTGGTCCACATGCTGCTTTCAGGGCACGAGCTGCTTCTCCTTCAGCCTTCCATTCCCAGTCAGTTTAGAGGGACTGACTGGACTGTCCAGGAATTGAGGGATGAGGCACACAGCCTGGTGCCCCTAACCTCATCCAACCTGGGCAGCCCAGCCCTTCCTTAAGTCAGGTGAGGGCCTGGAACCCACTTCAGCAGAGATGGAGAGAAGGAGCAGTACTCCTGAGGCTGTTGGGGGTGCCAGCGTAGCAAGGATCCAGTGCTGTTGGCTTCAGAAGGACTACGTTTGAGGATGGGTAAGACAGGAACAGCCTGAAGACAGCAGGGGTGGTTGGAGAAGGCGCCTCAGTTGGAGGCACTGCAGGTGAACTGGGCCCTGCCGGTAAATATTTGAGAACGAACTTTGTGCTAGGCGCTGTTCAACGCAAAACACTGCTGACACAGGATTCATCCCTAGCTTAGAAAGCTGAGACAAGTCACTGACACGTGCTAAGAAATGCTAGAGCAACATTAAAAGGATAGCAGTGCTGGATCATCAAAAAAGCAAGAGAGTTTCAGAAAAACATCTATTTCTACTTTATCGACTATGCCAAAGCCTTTGACTGTGTGGATCACAATAAACTGGAAAATTCTGAAGGAGATGGGAATACCAGACTACCTGACCTGCCTCTTGAGAAACCTGTATGCAGGTCAGGAAGCAACAGTTAGAACTGGACATAGAACAACAGACTGGTTCCAAATAGGAAAAGGAGTATGTCAAGGCTGTATATTGTCACCCTGCTTATTTAACTTATATGCAGAGTACATCATAAATGCTGGGCTGGGGGAAGCACAAGCTGGAATCAAGATTGCCGGGAGAAATATCAATAACCTCAGATATGCAGATGACACCACCCTTACGGCTGAAAGTGAACTAAAGAGCCTCTTGATGAAAGAGGAGAGTGTAAAAGGTGGCTTAAAGCTCAACATTGAGAAAACTAAGATCATGGCATCCAGTCCCATCATTTCATGGCAAATAGATGGGGAAACAGTGACTGACTTTATTGTTGTGGGCTCCAAAATCACAGCAGATGGTGACTGCAGGCATGAAATTAAAAGACGCTTACTCTTTGGAAGGAAAGTTATGACCAACCTAGGCAGCATATGGACATTACTTTGTCAACAAAGGTCCGTCTAGTCAAGGCTGTGGTTTTTCCAGCAGTCATGTATGGATGTGAGAGTTGGACTATAGGGAAAGTGGAGCACTGAAGAATTGAAGAATTGATGCTTTTGAACTGTGGTGTTGGAGAAGACTCTTGAGAGTCCCTGGGACTTCAAGGAGATCCAACCAGTCTATCCTAAAAGAGGTCAGTCCTGGGTGTTCATTGGAAGGACTGATGTTGAAGCTGAAACTCCAATACTTTGGCCACCTGATGTGAAGAGCTGACTCACTTGAAAGGACCCTAATGCTGGAAAAGATTGAGGGCAGGAGAAGGGGATGACAGGATGAGATGGTTGGATGGCATCATCAACCTAATGAACATGGGTTTGGGTAGACTCCAGCAGTTGGTGATGGACAGGGAGGCCTGGCATGCTGTGGTTCATGGGGTCACAAAGAGTCGGACACGACTGAGCAACTGAACTGAAGTGCTAAAAAAAAAAATTATAAAAGGATAACAGTGCTACTTAATAAATAAATTGGAGGAAAAGCCCCTTTGATAAGGTGACATTTGAGCAAAGACTCGGAAATGAGATAATCATTTCCCAGTTGTACTTGTGTCTCCACCAGGCTACAAGGCGCTGACCTTGGTGGGGACCTGGTGCGGGAGGCCATCCCCTACCTTCTCACTTTTCCTTACTTCCACGCGCTGCCGCTGTCCCCCCCCCCCCACCCCCACCCCCGCCCCGACTCAACACACACACACACACACACCGCCCCTGGCATGTGTGGAAGACATGCACCTCTTCTGCAAGCCCTTGGGCTATCCAACCTCTGTAGAGTTCAGTTTCTCAGTCGTGTCGGACTCGGCGACTCCATGGACTGCAGCACACCAGGCTTCGCTGTCCATCACCAACTCCTGGAGCTTACTCAAACTCATGTCCATCGAGTCAGTGATGCCATCCAACCATCTCATCCTCTGTCGTCCCCTTCTCCCACTTGCAATCTTTCGCAGCATCAGGGTCTTTTCCAATGAGTCAGTTCTTCACATTAGGTGGCCAACAAAGTATTGGAGTTTCAGCGTCAGTCCTTCCAATGAATACTCAGGACCGATGTAGAAGCAGTAGAAACCACTGTAGAAGGCTTTCAGACACCAGCCTAAGACGACCATAGGCGGGGCGGAGCGGAGGAGCCTTACCCATCATGGGGCAGATCAATAGCTCGTTTCGCCCACGGGATGCAGACGGGCCGTCCACATTTCCGTTCTATTTTGCCTCCGCCCCGCTAGGGGTCGCTGTGGTGCGCTGGAGTAGGCTCAGCGCGTTCCAGGCTAGGCGGAAGCGGCTTTCTGGCCTGCGCTTTATAGGTCTCTCTTGTGCTTCCTGTTTCCTCTTTTACCAGGGACCCGCCAACATGGTAGGTGTTTTGGCTCCAAGTTGGTGCCCGCTAGAATCGTCCTCCATCCGCTGTTTCCCTCAGCTCCCAGCCCGTAAGGAGGCGCGCACTGCCCTGTGAGGCTGAAGCCTCCTTAGGTTGCTGGTTTCCGCGTTGACCCCGCGCTCCACCACTGCCCGGCCGGGCCTTTACTGTACCGGGCTCAGCCCCAGCCCACGAACCCAACTCGGGTCAGGGTGTGACGCCGCGCTGTTTCCTGGAGCGGGGTGGTCCTGGCTCGCGAGTGACCGTATTTTCTCCACCCGCAGGGCCGCGTTCGCACCAAAACCGTAAAGAAAGCGGCCCGGGTCATCATTGAGAAGTACTACACGCGCCTGGGCAATGACTTCCACACCAACAAGCGTGTGTGCGAGGAAATCGCCATTATTCCCAGCAAGAAGCTTCGCAATAAGATCGCAGGGTGAGTCGAGTCTGCGTTCGGCTTCCAGGGCCTCCGTGGCCCCGCGGGTGGGTCCTGGGAGCTGTGCATCTGTGGGGTTTCTTGGTGAAGTTGTCTTGTGTTCACGTTGCATTGATACTTGGCTGTTTGACTGCAATGGCGCTTGGACGAAGTTAGCCCCAGTCGATCTCTGGAAGAGAATATTTAAAGACCTACTTGATTTACTGCTGAATTGCGTAAATTGGAACTCGAAGGAAAGCAGATGAGGGTTGGGAGGGATCGCGAAAGTTTGTTGGAGTATTTGGTGGTTTTACAAACGAACATGAATACACAGAGGACAGGCATGGCCTGGTTAAGCGGAGCTGCGTGTAGAGGTTCTGTTTATGTAGAAGATTCTTAGAGCCAGGACTCCCAAGATGACTCCTCTCCCTTCTCACTGCGGGAAGAGAACTGAAGCTCCTACGTGCACATCCAGACATGCTGTGTACCGTGGGGACCAATGTGTGTTCTTGGGCGCTTTGTAGCTACGTCACACATCTGATGAAGCGGATTCAAAGAGGCCCGGTGAGAGGTATCTCCATCAAGCTGCAGGAGGAGGAGAGAGAGAGGAGAGACAATTACGTGCCTGAGGTAAACTTTCTGGGGCTTACTCTGGACCTCTGGTTCATCCTGAAAGATAAAAGCAGGTCCCTGAGAACCGTTTCAGGTACTTGGTTTCCAGGGGCACCTCAGCTGCATCTCCATAGACTGCCCCCCCCCCCCCCCCCCCCCCCCGTTAAGCAGCTGAGCTGTGCTTAGTGGCTCAGTCGCATTGGACTCTTTGAGACCCCTTGGGCTGTAGCCCACCACGCTCCTCTGTCCATGGGATTCTCCAGGCAAGAATAGTGGAGTGGGTTGCCATACACTTCTACAGGGGATCTTCCCAACCCAGGAGTGGAACCTAGGTCTCCCACATTGCAGGCGGAATCCTTTACCACATTCTTTACCATCTTAGCCACCAGGGAAGCCCATAAGCAGCTGTTGGTGCCCGTAATCTGTTAATACTTGCCTATATGTTGTGTTCTGCCCTGTTAGGATCATGCAAGTTCTGTACATGAGAACCTTGAATGATTGGTGACTTACCATGTCTTCTGGCTTTTTTTTTTTTTTGCTTTGGCATAATACTCCTGGAGTATAGCTATAAACCCAGTCTTAAGGTTTTTTAAATACTGAATTTGTGGGATACTGTTCGATCCCTGGGTCAGGAAGATCCCCTGGAGAAGGAAATGGCAACCCACTCCAGTATTCTTGCCTGGGAAATCCCATGGATGCAGGAGCCTGGTGGCCTACAGTCCATGGGGTTCCAAAGAGTTGGACACAACTGAGCGACTTCACTTTCACTTTGTATTGTATCCCCTCTATGCTTCCCGCCTCCCCCAATTTTTCTTCCTCATTTAAGAATCTTGTAGAAAAGGCAGGGAAGGTGAGAGATTTTCTAACTCATTACTATTTGGGGCCTGCCTTGTTTCTCCTAGGTCTCAGCCCTGGATCAGGAAATCATTGAAGTAGATCCTGACACTAAGGAAATGCTGAAGCTCTTGGTGAGTGTTTGATGAATTCCTGAAGTAGGGTTTCCCTGGTCGCCAACTACCAGTAGCTCTCTACTATCTGTAATACCACTGGGTAACACTTGTTGAATCTTGAAAATATATCTGGTAATCTCCACATTTTCTATATGTTGTTTTCCTCACTGTATCCCTCGAGGCATCTCCTGTTGTTTACATTTTATAGATGTTGGAGTGGTAATTTCAGGTTAGTGGGTGGCAGAGGTGGGAATCCATCCATACTTGTAACCACTAAGCTGGACTACCTCCAGAGGGGGTTTAGCTGGTTGCTAAAGGTTGAGTTTGCTGTCCACGTGACGATAACTCCCAGATCTAGTGACCGTTGCTCTTCTTGCTCTCCTGTGTCCACATGTTAGCCACTCAACATGAGCTCTGGTTTCATTTCTGGTGCTGCCAGGGCACTGCTTGAGTGGTTCAGCTGTCTTCAGCACACTGATAAGTGTCTCTTCTGTGATTTATCTTAGTACTTCTGCATTTTGGTGAAAGCATGAGCTTCAAAGTCCAGGAGGCAGTTGATTTCGAGCAACTTTATTTTTCCCTTTTTTATGATGATGAAATGTTTAAGTAATAGCATGAATTCCTATATACCTACCACTCAGCTTCAGAAAAACATCACCAGTATAGCTAAAGCCTGTTACAGATTATTTTCTCCTGAAATAACCACTATCCTGGAATGTAGCTTTTTATTTTCAACTGTAAAATTGATCTTTGAGCATGAAATGAGGAATTAATTTCTGGTTATGTGGTGGGGCCTTGGTTTCACTGCACTTACATTGAGCCAGCTCAGAGGCAGGCCCTGCCCTTGTCCCACCACTCCTCTTCCTGCTTCACAAATGCTGACTTGCATGAGTGATGCATCCTATCTGAGACTGGTCCTGAAAGTGAAGGGGCACTGCGTTAGCCTTAGAGCAGTATTCTCAAAGGGACAGATTTTGCACCCAGGGGACATTTGGTGATGCCTGGTCACAGCTGGGGATACAAGCAGACTTGTGGGTAAAGGCTGAGGATGCTGTTAAAAGTCTTAGAATGCACAGGACAGCTCCCTTGTGACTGTTGGGGTGGAGGATCCTTCAGATGGAGTCCACCCCCTTGTGAGTTTACTGGTCTGGGGTGGGGAGAAGGCTGTCACTTTTCTGCAGGGTCCCAGCAGTCTGACCCGAGCTGGAGGAGGTTGGTGAAGCGTAGCCTAATGGTGGTGCTGGGACTCTGGACACAGATCTTGCCAGAACAGCCACACTAAGCCCGTTTTTATCATTACAGGACTTTGGCAGTTTGTCCAACCTGCAGGTCACTCAGCCTACAGTTGGGATGAACTTCAAAACACCGCGTGGAGCCGTTTGAGTCTTTCTGCTGTGCTGTAATATTTTCAATAAACCTCAGACAACAACCTTGCCTTTGTCATCTGTGGGGTTGGGTCCTGGTGGAACTAAGGACAGGAATTCTTTCTCCCAGGAGAAGTGTCCTACAGAGCACCTGTGGGCAGTGCCCACACAGACAGTGTATGTATGAGAAGGCCTAGTCCTGCGTGCTCACTCTGCTACTGCTAAGTCGCTTCAGTCGTGTCCGACTCTGTGCAATCCCATAGACGGCAGCCCACCAGGCTCCCCCGTCCCTGGGATTCTCCAGGCAAGAACACGGGAGTGGGTTGCCATTTCCTTCTCCAATGCAGGAAAGTGAAAGTGAAGTTGCTCAGTCGTGCCCAACTCTTCGTGACCCCATTAACCACAGCCTACCAGGCTCCTCCATCCATGGGATTTTCCAGGCAAGAGTACTGGAGTGGGGTGCCATCGTGTGCTCACTCTGGCTTCAGGCAAAAGTCAGGAGATGCTTTTCCCTCTTTACCCCATGTGTCCTGTGTGTTTGAGCTCAGCCTCTCCTGGGTACATGCAGTTTGGGTTAGTGAACCTTCTTGTCTTGAAAAGGTAATGTTCCTCACATGTATGAGGGTTGGGTTTTCTGGGGATGGGAGATAGAATGCGTGTGGAGCACAGGAGACTTGAGTGTGAATGGATGTGTGTGTGGAAGGATCAGTGAGACCATGGGATGTGTCAGGTTAAGGGAGGCAGAGCTTGCTAGGTGGATCCTGGGAGGTGGTTCTAAGCTTAGGGATCCTGCTGAGGCAGTGGGTCCAACTGTGTGGTGGAGAGTGCTAGGTTGGGCTGGTCCTTGCTCACAAGTAGCTGGAGGAGCAGTTGGAGCACTCCGATCCTGGGAAACATTCTGAAAACGTCTACTGTAAATACACAAAGTCATAACACCTGATATAATTTCTAACTTGAAATGTTGCAAGAATATAGCATAAAGAACTTTTAAATACTCTTTCCAGACCTCTCAGTTCACATTTTCTCCCAATTGCTTTATATATTGTCTTTATATACACATCTTTTTTCTGATCCATTGGGATTAAGTTACAGATGTGCCATTTTGTTTGAAATATCTTGTCAGTTTCCTAAGAACAAGGACATTCTTTTAACAGCCATAGATGAATGATCGTAATCAAGAAATCCACATGGATATGATACTGCTACCTAACCCGTCAATTGTGTCCGATCCCATGGACTGCAGCATGCCAGGCTTCCTTCTCCATCACCAACACCCAGATTCTGTTCAAACTCATGTCCATCGAGTCAGTGATGCCATCCAGTCATCTCATCCTCTGTCATCCCTTTCTGCCTTCAATCTTGCCCAGCATCAGGGTGTTTTCCAGTGAGTCATTTCTTCGCATCAGATGGCCAAAGTATTGGCGCTTCAGCATCAGTCCTTCCAATGAATATTCAGGACTGGTTTCCTTGAGGATGGACTGGTTTGATGTTGCAGTCCAAGGGACTCTCAAGAGTCTTGAACACCACAGTTCGAAAGCAATTCTTTGGTGCTCAGCTTTCTTTATAGTCCAGCTCTCGCATCTATACATGACTACTGGAAAAACCATAGCTTTGACCAGGCAAACCTTTGTCGGCAAAGTAATATCTCTGCTTTTTAATATGCTGTCTAGGTTGGTCATAGCTTTTCTTCCAAGGAGCAAGCATCTTCATGGCTGCAGTCACCATCTGCAGTGATTTTGGAGCCCAAGAAAATAAAGTATGTCACTGTTTCCATTGTTTGCCCATCTATTTGCCATGAAGTGATGGGACTGATGCCATGATCTTAGTTTTTTGTATGTTGAGTTTTAACCCAGCTTTTTCACTCTCCTCTTTTGCTTTCATCAAGAAGTTCCTCAGTTCCTCTTCACTTTCTGCCATAAGGGTGGTGGTATCTGCATATCTGAGGTTATTGATATTTCTCCCAGCAATCTTGATTCCAGCTTATGCTTCATCCAGCTGGGCATTTCGCATGATGTACTCTACATACAAGCTAAATAAGCAGGGTGACAGTGTACAGCCTTGACGTACTCCTTTCCCAGTTTTGAAACAGTCTGTTCCATGTCCAGGTGAGTGCAACTGTGTGGTAGTTTGAGCATTCTTTGGCATTGCCTTTCTTTGGGATTGGAATGAAAACTGACCTTTTCCAGTCCTGTGGCCACTGCTGCGTTTTCCAAATTTGCTGGCATATTGAGTGCAGCAGTTTAGCTGCACTCATCTCACACGCTAGCAAAGTAAGGCTCAAAATTCTCCAAGTGAGGCTTCAACAGTACGTGAACCAAGAACTTCCAGATGTTCAAGATGGATTTAGAAAAGGCAGAGGAACCAGAGATCAAATTGCATATTGAGTGCAGCATCATCTTTTAGGACTTGAAATAACTCAGCTGGAATTCCATCACCTCCAGTAGCTTTGTTTGTAGTGATGCTTCCTAAGACCCACTTCACTTCAGACTCCAGGATGTCTGGCTCTAGGTCAGTGATCACACCATTGTATTGTGGTTATCTGTGTCATGAAGATCTTTTTTGTACAGTTCTTCCATGTATTCTTGCCACCTCTTCTTAATATCTTCTGCTTCTGTTAGGTCCATACCATTTCTGTCCTTTATTGTGCCCATCTTTGCATGAAATGTTCCCTTGGTATCTCTAATTTTCTTGAAGAGATCGCAAGTCTTTCCAGTTCTATTATTTTCCTCTATTTCTTTGCATTGATCACCGAGGAAGGCTTTCTTATCTCACCATGCTATTCTTTGGAACTCTGCATTCAGATGGGTATTTCTTTCCTCTTCTTCTTTGCATTTAGGTTTTCTTCTCTAATCCATAGTCCAATATAAAATGTTGCCAGTTTTCCTAGTAATTTCTTCCAGTTTTCCTGGTTGAGGATCCAACCCAGGATCACTATATCTACTTTTCATGTTCTTTTCCTTCCATGTCTTTCATGATATTTTTGAAAAGTGTTGGCTGACTCCTTGTAGAATGTCCCTCAATTTCAGTTTGATGTTGTCTTAGATTTAATTTAGGTGTTTTTTTTTTTAATTTTAGAAATACGGGTGGTTTGATTTAAGATTTTTTGACTAGTATGGTGTGGAAGTGACAGGCATTCAGTAGAAACTACTTCAGATAACTGAGTTTTTATCTTTTTACAGGTTAGGATAGTGGTTTAACTTATGACTGGGCAGTGGCAATGAGCCACAGCTCCCAGTCAGCTTATGTGATCTCAAAGCAACAAATACATTTAACTATTCTGTAGTTATACATTCTGTTTCAGTACAGTGTTCAGTACATGAGATGTTCAGTCACAAATTCGAGTTTGACTGCAAGCCCATGGACTGCAGCACACCAGGCTCCTCTGTTCCCCACTACCTCCCAGAGTTTGCGCAAATTCATGTCTATTGAGTTGCTTATTCTACCTCTGACCGTCTCATCCTCTGACGCCCTCTCCTTTTGCCTTCAGTCTTTCCTAGCATCAGAGTCTTTTCCAATGAGGAGGCTTTTCTGTATCCGGTGGTCAAAGCATTGGAGCTTCAGCAAGAGTCCTAGTGACTCTTCATGGTTGATTTCCTTCAGGAGTGATTGGCTTGATCTTGCACATACGAGAGATACCCAGTGCTTTATTACAAAGTGGACTTTGTCTTAGTTGATTTGGCTTAACTGAGGTTAATGTGTTAAGATGTTAAAAACAGCCTCAGGTAGGCTATGATACTCAGCCATGTCTGACTCTGCAACCCCACAGTTTGCCAGGCTCCTCTGTCTATGGGATTTTCCAGGCAAGAATAATGGAGTGGGTTGCCATTCCCTTCTCCAGGAGATCTTCCCTACCTAGAGACTGAACCGGCATCTCCTGCTTCTCCCCCATGGGCAGGAAGATTTATGATGTTCAGTAGGTTGTGAATTGAATATATTTTTGACCTAGGGTATTTTCAATTTACTATGGGTTTATTGCAACATAACCCCATCCTAAGTCAAGGCACATCTGTACCACAGAAGTGATACTGTGTACTCGATGCATCATACTGAGAGACACAATATCTGTCACAGTTTTAGTGATGTTTACTTCCAGCGCTTGGATTAAGGTGTATCTCTCAAGTTTCTCCGCTGTTAAGTTGTAAGAAGGTATTTTGAATTTTGTGGTTAAATACCCTGTTCTTCAACTTTTCACTCACTGGTTTTAGCATCTATTGTTATTTTACCTCCATGATTACCTTATATTTATTAGTATTGTACAGTAGGGAAGGAGGTTTCTCTTCTTCACCAAGAACATTTCTTTCCATTTCTTGGTGTGGAGTCGGGCATTCTCAGCAAGTAACTTTGCCTTCTAAATACGGCTGTGTGTAAAGAAGCCTTCCCTCTTTTGGTTTCTGTATGGGAGAGAAACTAGAGCTAGTTTAAAATGACCAGTGGGTAAGAAAATTAAAACACAAGGCTGCGTGCTGTGGTGTTTGCCGCGCTCCCCCACTAGGAGGCAGTGCCATCGCTGACCCACACCTGCCCGGCTGGGCCGCCTCTAAGGCCCCGTGCTCCAGGTGAGTGAGACGAGGGATGGGAAGGGTTGGGGAGGAGCAGGGGCGGCACAGAGAAGCGGTTTCATTCTGCATCAACGTTGAGGAGCTTCGCCTAGGCCTTAGTTCTTGCATCTGTAAAATCAGCCCTAGGCTCATTAGAACCTCCCGTGGAACTTGTTAAAAGCAGGTGGTGAGGCGCTGCCCCCAGCCGGAGATTGCGCGGCTTCCGGCGTGGTGGGGCGGGGTCGCGGCTCAGGTGTGTCCGCTCGAGGTGCCCGCGGGGCTAAGTGTGCTCGCGGGCAGTTGCATCCCCGCTGCGCTGGACGCCGCCGGACTAGCGTCTGATAATGTCTGTTGGCATATGGCATGAAATATGATAGACTTCTGCCTTTTGTGTCACCGACTCTGCTGCTTCAAGATTTCAAAGAGTTCCAGGAACGTTTTGAAGGTAATTTTCTTCTTTTTTTCCCCTATATTGTCCTTGTGGGCTGTGCTAAGTCGCTCAGTCGTGTCCGACTCTCTGTGACCCCATGGACTGTAGCCCTCCAGGCTCCTCTGTCCATGGGGATTCTCCAGCCAAGAATACTGGTGTGGGTTGCCATGCCCTTTTCCAGGGGATCTTACCCACCCAGGGATCTAACCCATGTCTCCTGCGGCCCCTGAATTGCAGGCTGATTCTTTACCGCGGAGCCTCCAGGGAGCCCATACTGTCTAGTTTTGTTAAAGTACAATTTTCAACAAAGTGAAATAACTGTCACATAGATATAAAATGAACTTGGTAAGTATTTTTTAAACCCCTAATTAAAAAAAAAAAAAACGGTGTTACAGTCAGTTGAAAGGAGAAGTCAGAGACAAATTTGGAGGAAGGGAATGTTGAATTTATAAATGGACACAAGACCAACTTCTTCCACCAGAGAAGTCAGCTAAACCTCTAGCCAACAGAATTTATTTACATTTGTCTATAGGTAAGAATTATTTGCATTGTCAGGCATCTACAACTTAGAGAGTTGTAAAATAGCTCTAAGACAGAGAAAGATGCAGAGCCTCTCTTTAGAATCTGAATCAAAACCCAGGTTGGGGATGGGAGGGAGGCTGGAGAGGGAGGGGATGTGTATATAATTATAGCCTGATTGGCGTTGTTGTATAGCAACACTTGTAAAAATCAAAAAACAAAAAAAAATTTTTTTAAGTTAAAAAAAAACAGTGGTAAGAGGAGCTCCTCTGGCTGAAGCATGGGAGCTCTGCCAACGTCCTTCCCCCACTTGGCTGACTCACTGCTGTTGAGACGGTGTCTGAGCTCCTAGGTCATTCTGGTCCTCCTGGTTTCCACCATGGGACACCTTGGCCTGAGCTCCATGTCTAACTGAGAATCTGGGTCTCCCTGACAGTGGTCTTTATACTGAAGATTCTCAGACCTTTTATGGGTTCCCAGGACGCTGTGAAGTAGTCTCTCTGACTGACGGGGAAGAGAGAGCAACAGTCAGGGTCCTTTACCCGGTCTTTGAACAGAGCAGCTCCACTTCTACCTTTGTGTGTGACGAGGTTGATTTTAATATGCCCCTAAGGAGAAGCTTCCCATTGCCAAAAGATTCTGAAAAGATAAAGGAAGAAAGACTCCCACCTGAGGTGGGGGGGGTGGGGAGGGGGCGAGGGGGGGCGGGGGGGGGGGCTGTCCTTGTGTTTAACAATTGAAGCACAAGTTTCGCCTCTACCTGAGGGCAAAATTCATGGAGGTATATCCTATCTCCGTGAATATGTGAATTCATATTCTGTGCATTGCCTATGTCATTAAGATTTTCAGTTTTATTGGTATGTAATTGCAGTTTTTCTCTCATAAGTAGGAAAACTCCCCGTTACTGTGAATCATTTTAAATGTTACATTTGGTTTCTAAATTAAACGTATCAGGTGTTTGATTATTTTATTGATAGTTTCTGAAGTTTTAACTTGAAGTTGCGCTTTTCCTCATTAGACGCTGGAGAAAACAAACAGCTGGATTCAATTGTGAGGAATGTGAGTAAAGCTCGTTTTCTTTTTCACCTGCAGGGGTCAGCAAACTGTGCCCAGCTGCCCCTTTGTGAATAAGCTGTGAACTAAAAACGATTTTCACATTTCTAAATGCTTTAAAACAGGGATCCCCAACCTCCAGAATCTAATGCCTGACGTTTTGAGGTGGAGCTGATGTAATAATAATAGCGTGGAAAAAGTCCACGAAACCGGTCCCTGGCACCAGAAAGGTTGGGGACCACTGCTTTAAAACCCAGCAGCAGCAAGAGGAGAATCCTGTGGGCTGTGGAAATTCTGTTAAATTGAAGTCAATGTCTACATACAGAGTTTCATTGGGACACAGTCACATTCTCTTGTTTACAAACTGTAGACGGCTGTGTTCCTGATTCAATGTCTGGATTACATAGTTGCCACAGAGACAGTAACGAGGCACTGTGATCACTTCACACTACAGGTTGCAGTTACACATTTATAACGCCGCAGTGTTTTGAGGGCCATACTGGTCACCATATCATCACATTTTATTTTTTACAAATTGTTAGTGCACACTTTCATTGAAAAAAAGAGAAAAATGGGCCTTCAATGTTGTTAAGGTATGAGTGGCTCATTCGGTAGGTGGGCAGGGGAAGCTGTTATCAGTGCTGAGTTTGTTTTCTCTGCACATGTTTCTTCCAGATAAATTAGCTTATTTAAAACTGTTAGTCTTTGGGTGAGAGTGGTTGTTTAAAGAGCTGAAAACATTGGGAGCAATATGAATAGTCAATTTAAAAAAAAGTAGATAATTCTGAATGGTTTTTCTTGACTCTTGATAAGTCAAAGAATGTTACCAATTATTTGGTAACCAATCAGTTATGCAAGAGTCTGTGCCAACTTTGAAGAGTCTGAAGAATTAGTCTGTAGAGTAATCTGCATGGAACAGCTACTGGTGAGAATATTTTTAAAGATGATAAATTACTGATTCAATAGGACCTGAAGTGGGAATTGGCTGAGCTAATGTTATAGCTGATGTTGGTAGAAATATGTGCAAAGCAGAAAGGACCTTATTTGGACAGAATTCAAAGCTTGCAGAAATGTAAAGTGTTTAAAACCTGTGCTGTTCATTGCATTACTCATTAATATATATTCTACAGAAAATAAATCTGTCAATTACTGAACCAGTAACTGTTCACAATGAATTTTACTCATAGACTTAATCATCATCATTTCCATGAATTTTGGTCAAGTGTTATTTAACTGTGGTAAAGTTTTTTTAAACATACAATATTTATTATTTTAACCAGTCTGGAGTACAGTGTACAGTTGGGAGGCATTAAATATGGCTACAGTGTTATGGTAACCATAATTGCTATATTTAAAGCTTTTCATCATTCCCAACAAAAATTCTGTACTCATTAAACAATAATTCCTTATTCCCCCATATCATATTTTGTTCATCCATTCATTTTATGGTGGGCATTTTGGTTGCTTCTGCTTTTTGGTTCTTGTGAATAATGCTACTATGAACACAGGTGTACAAATGGCAGTTCAAACCCCTGCTTTCAGTTGTTTTGAGTACCTACCAAAAAGTGGAGTTGCTAGATCATATGGTAAATCTATGATTAATTTTTTTGAGGAAATGTTGTACTATTTTCCACAGCAACTGCACTGTTTTACATTCCTACTAGCCGTGCACAAGATTTCTAATTTCGCCACATCCTTGCCAAAGCTTCTTACTTTGTGAGTTTATTTTTTGATTTTTTTTTAAGTATTTATATTTTTGGGTGTACTGGGTCTTTGTTGCGATGTGGGCTTTTCTCTAGTTGCAGTAAGTGGGGCTGCTCTTCGTTGTGGTGTGTGGCCTTCTCATTGTTTTGGCTCCTGTTCTTGTGGAACACGTGGCTCTAGGTGTGCAGGCTTTAGTAGTGGTGGCGCGCGGGCTCAGGAGTGTGGCGCGCGGGCTCAGGAGTGTGGCGCGCGGGCTCAGGAGTGTGGCGCTTTATCATGGTGTATAATCCTTTTAACACACTCAGTTTGATTTGCTAGTATTTTGTTGAGGATCTTTGCATTGCATTTCATAAGCAGTAGTGATTTCTAATTTTCTTTTTTGTGATTATCTTAATATCGCTTTGGTATCAGGGAAATGCTGATCCCATAGAATGTGACAGGAACTGTTCTCTCCTACATTATTTCTTTGAAGAGTTTGAGAACTGGTGTCAGTTTTTCTTTAAACTTTTGGTAGAATTCACCAGTGAATCCATGTGGCCCTAGACTTTTCTTTGTTCAGAAGGTACTGATTACCGAATCAATGTTTTTACTTGTTATAGGTCTAGTGAGATTTTCTTCTTCTTCAGTCAATTTAGGTAGTTTGTGTATTTTGAGGAATTTGTCAGTTTCATCCAGATAACCCAATTTTAGAGCCCAAAGGATTCCAGTTCTTTCTTTTGTTAAACCTTGGCTGTTAAGAGCTAGGGTGTGAGAAAGTGTCCATGTATGGAGAGGTAAATATAAATATATAAAAATAAATTTGTGTTTATAAAAGTGCAATTTGATTTAGGACTTAACAGATTCAGCTAGCAAAGCAAATTACAGGTTAAGACTATTTTCCTTCTTAAAATAAAATGAATATTTTTAATTAAAAAATTTTTTTTAAATTATTTGAACAGGCAGCATGTACGTGGTTCACAGTTCAAAAGTTACAAATGAGTTTACAGTGAGCAGTTTCCATCCAGCTCATTTCCTTCATCCTGCTGGCTCCCCCTTTGCACATGGAGCCCTGTTGTCAGCTTCTAATATGTCCTACATATGTTACACATACATGTGGCAGGTTTTAAAGTGCTGTTCAGTCACCAGGTCATGACTTTTTGTGACCCCATGGACTGCAGCACACCAGGCTTCTCTGTCCCTCACTATCTCCTGGAGTTTGCCCAAGTTCATGTCCATTGAATCAGTGATGCCATCCAACCATCTCATTCTCTGTCTCCCTCTTCTCCTCCTGCCTTCAGCCTTTCCCAGCATCAGGGTCTTTTCCAGCGAGTCAGCTCTTCACATCAGGTGGCCAAAGTATTGGAGCTTCAGTACCAGTCCTTCCAATGAGGTTTGATTTCCTTTAAGACTGTCTGGTTTTATCTCCTTGCTTTCCAAGGGACTCGCAAGAGTTTTCTCCAGAACCACAGTTTGAAACCATAAATTCTTCAGTTCTTCATTGCTTAGCCTTCTTTATGGTCCAGCTCTCACATCCATACTTGACTACTGGAAAGACCACAGCCTTGACTATACGGACTTTGGTTGGCAAAGTGATGTCTTTGCTTTTTATACACTGTCTAGGTTTGTCATAGCTTTCTTGCCAAGAAGCAGTTGTTTTCTGGTTTCATGGCTGCAGTCACCATCTGCAGTGATTTTAGAGCCCAAGAAGAGGAAATCTGATACTGCTTCCACCTTTCTCCCTTCTATTTGCTATGAAGTAATAGTACCAGATACCATGATCTTAGTTTTTTGAATATTGAATTTTAACCAGCTTTTTCACCCTCCTCTTTCACCCTCATCAAGATGCTCTTTAGTTCCTCTTTGCTCTCTGCCATTAGCGTGGTATCATCTGCATACCTGAGTTGGTTGATATTTCTCCCGGCAATCTTGATTCCAGCTTGCAAATTCATCCAGCCTGACATTTTACATGATGTGCTTTACATATATGTTAAATAAACATGGTGACAGTAACCAGGCTTGTTCTACTCCTTTCTCAATTTTGAACCAGTCAGTTGTTCTGAATAAGGTTCTAATTGTTGCCTTTTGACCTGAATACAGGTTGATCAGGAGCCAGGTAAGAGGGTGTGGTATTCCCATCTCTTTAAGGGTTTTCCATGGTTTGTTGTGATCCACACAGTCAAAGACTTTAGTGTAGTCAATGAAACACAGAGGTAGATGTTTTTCTGGAACTCCCTTGCTTTCTCTTGGACCCAGCAAATGTTGGCAATTTGATCTCTGGTTCCTTTGCCTTGCTAAAGTGAAAGAAAGTGAAGTAGCTCAGTCGTGTCCGACTCTTTGCGACCCCATGGACTGTGGCCTATCAGGCTCCTCCGTCCATGGGATTTTCCAGGCAAGAGTGCTGGAGTGGATTGCGATTTAACCCAGCTTACACATCTGGAAGTTCTCCATTCACGTAATACTGAAGCCTAGCTTGAAGGATTTTGAGGATAACCTTATTAGCATGGGAGAATTGTCCAGTAGTTTGTGCATTCTTTAGTTCTGCCCTTCTTGGAAATTGGGATGAAGATTGACCTTTTCCAGTCCTGTGGCCACTGCTGGGTTTTCCAAATTTGCTGACATATTGAGTGTAGCACTTTAATAGCATCATCTTTTAGGATTTGAAATAGCTCTGCTGGAATTCCATCCCCTCCACCAACTTTACTGGCAGCAGTGCTTCCTAAGGCCTACTTGCCTTCACACTCCAGGATGTCTGGCTCTGAGTGAGGGACTGCACCATCGGGGCTATCCAGGTCATTAAGAGCTTTTTTGTACAGTTATTCTGTGTATTCTTGCCATCTTTTCTTGATCTCGTCTGCTTCTATTAGGTCTTTATTGTGCCCATCTTTGGGTGAAATGTGCCTTTGATATTTCCAGTTGTCTTGAAGAGCTCTCTAGTCTTTCCTCTTCTGTTGTTTTCCTCTGTTTCTCTGCACTGTTCATTGAAGAAGGACTTCTTGTCTCTCCTTGCTATTCTCTGGAACTCTGCATTTAGTTGAGTGTACCTTTCCCTTTTGTCATTGCTTTTCGCTTCTCTGCTTTCCTCAGCTGTTTGTAAAGCCTCCTCAGACCAATGACTTTGCCTTCTTGCATTTCTTTTTCTTTGGGATGGGTTTGTTCACTATCTCCTATACAATATTATGAACCTCTGTCCATAGTTCTTCAGGCACTCTATTTACTAGATCTAATCCCTTGACTCTATTCATCAGCTCCACTGTGTACTCATAGGGGATTTGATTTAAGTCGGACTTGACTGGCCTAGTGGTTTTCCCCACTTTCTTTAGTTTAAGCCTGAATTTTGCTATAAGGAGCTTATGATCTCAGCCACAGTCAACTCCCAGTTTTGTTTTTGCTAACTATATAGAGCTTCTCCATCTTTGGCTACAAAGAATATAATCAATCTGATTTCAGTATTGACCATTTGATGATATCCATGTGAAGAGTCATCTCTTGTGTTGTTGAAAGAGGGTGTTTGCTATGACCCTGGCATTCTCCTGGCAGAATTCAGTTAGCCTTTGCCCTGCTTCAGTTTGTAGTCCAAGGCCAAACTTGCCTGTTACTCCAGGTATCTCTTGACTTCCTACCTTTGCATTTCAATCCCCTATGATGAATAGGACATCTTTTTTGGGTGTTAGTTCTAGGAGGTCTTGTAGGTCTTCATAGAATCATTCAACTTCAGCTTCTTCAGCATCAGTGGTTGGGTGATAGGCTTGGATTATTGTGGTGTTGAATGGTTTGCCTTGGAAATGAACCGAGATCATTGTCATTTTTGAGATTGCACGCAAATACTGCATGTCAAACTCTTGTTGACTATGAGGGCTGCTCCATTTCTTCTACGGGATTCTTGCCCACAGTAGTAGATATAATGGTCATCTGAATTAAATTCGCCCATTCTGGTCCATTTTAGTTCACTGATTCCTGAAATGTCAATGTTCACTCTTGCCATTTCCTGCTTGACCACTTCCAATTTACCTTGATCCATGGACCTAACATTCCAGGTTCCTATGCAATACTGTTCTTTACGGCATCAGATTTTACTTTCATTACTAGACACATCCTCAATTGGGCATCATTTCTGCTTTCACCCAGCCTCTTCTTTCTTTCTCCACTCTTCCCCAGTAGCATACTGGACACCTTCCAGCCTGGGAGGCTTATCTTTTGGTGTCATATCTTTTTACCTTTTTATACAGTTCATGGAGCGCTCACAGCAAGTATACCGAGGTTTTTGCTCCATTCCCTCCTCCAGTGGATCACATTTTGCCAGAACTCTTCAGTGTGATGTCTTGGGTGGTCCTGCACAGCATGGCTCATGGGTTCATTGAGTTATGCAAGGCCCTTTACCACGACAAGGCAGTGATCCATGAAGTGTGTCCACACATTATTAAGACTCCCTCCCTTCAAGAGGTGTAGGTTTCATCCCTCTCCTTGGTTATGGGCTGGACTTAGTGACTCACTTAACAGAACAAGCCAGAAGTGGCAGTCTGTAACATCCAAGACTAGGTCATCCGAATCCTTTGTGACTTCCTTGGATTAACTGCTCTGTGCGAAGCCAGCTGCCTTGTTGGAAAGACACTTTGGCAGCCTTTTGAGAGGTCTACCTGGTGAGGGACTGAACCCACAACCACAATGGGAGAAAGTCACCTTGGATGTGGACCAACCCTCCAGCCCCAGTGACTGCACCCCAGATAACATCTTATTTTTTTAATAGAGATATAATTCACATATTATAAGGTTTGCCCTTTTGAAGTATAAACATAGTGGGTTTTAGTATAGTCCCAGGATTGTGCAACCGTCACCGCTATCTAATTTCAGAACATGCCCATCATCCCCAAAGGAAGCCTCGTACCAATTCACTCCCCATTTGTCTACCCTCCAGCTCTTGGCAACCACTAATCTACCTAAAAATATATAAATAAATAAAACAGTATTCATTTGTTTTGGGCTGCTGGATCTTCATTGCTGTGCTCGGGCTTTTTCTAGCTGTGGCAAACAGGGGCTGTTCTTCATTGCAGAGCACAGGCTCTGGGCTCACAAGCTTTAGTGGTGGCAGCACATGGGCTTGGAACTTGCAGCTCACGGGCTCGAGGGTGCGTGGGCTTCGGTAGATGTGGCACACACAGGCTCAGCAGCTGCAGCTCATGGCCCCCAGAGCACGCAGGCTTCAGTAGTTGCAGTGCATGGGCTTAGTTGCTCCGAGGCATGTGAAATCTTCTCCGACCAGGGATGGAACCATGTCCCCTACACTGGCAGGTGGATTCTTAACCACTGAGCCAGCAGGGATGTCCCCACTAACCTGCTTTTAATTTCTATGGATTTGCCTGGAAATTTCATATAAACAGAATTGTATAATATTATGGTCTTTTGTACCTGGCTTCCCTCACTTAGCATCATGTTTTCAGCATTCAGCCATGTTTCAGTATATCAGTATTTCACTCCTTTAAATGGCCTGACAATATTCCAATGTATGGATGATACCACATTTTGTTTATACATTTATCAGTCTGTGAACATTTGGGTTGTTTTAACTTTTTAGTTATTATGAATAGTGCTGCTACGAACATGTAAAATTTTTTGTATGAATCTAAGTTTTCATTTCACCTGGGTGTGTATCTAGGAGTGCACTTGTTGATGTCCCACGGTAACTTGATGTTTGACTGTTTTGAAAAGTTGCCAAACTGTTTTCCAAAGCAACTGCACCATTTTACATTCCAACAAGCAATGTATGGGGTTTTCAGTTCCTCCACATTCTCAGCAAAACTTACTGTCCTTTTTTGGTGATGTCACACTAGAGTGTGTGAAATGGTGTCTAATTGTAGTTTCGTTGTGCATTTCCCTGATGGTTAAGGACGTTGAGCATCTGTTCATGTGCTTATTGACCATATGTGTATATTCTTTGAAGAAATGTCTATTCAAATCCTTTGCTCATTTAAGAACTGGATTATTTATGTTTTTATTGTTGAGTTATAAGAATTCTTTATATATTCTGTTTACTGGGACCTTATCAGATATATGATTTGCAAATACTTTCTCTCATTCTATGCATTGTTTTTTTCACATTCCTAATAGTGTCCTTTGAAGCACAGAGTTCTAGGTTTTGTTGAAATCTGATTTATCTGTTTTTTCCTTTGGTTGCTTGTGCTTTAAGAAATCATTGCCTAACCCAAGGTCACTGTGATTCATGCCTGTGTTTTCATCTAAATACTATACAGTCCATGGAATTCTCCAGGGAAGAATACTGGAGTGGGTAGCTGTTCCCTTCTCCAGGGGATCTTTCCAACCCAGGGATTGCACCCAGGTCTCCTACATTGCAGGCAGATTCTTTGCTGAGCCACCAGGGAAGCCCAGGAAATAAGAACCACCAGGGAAACTTTTTCATCTAAAAGTTTCGTAGTTTTAGCTCTCATGTTTAGGTCCTTCATCTGCTTTGTGTTAATTTTTTATGTGGTGTGAGGTAGGGGTCCAACTTTATTCTTTTGCATGGAGATATCCATCTATCTCAGCCCCATTTGTTGAAAAGACTGTTCTTTTCCCCATTGGAAGATCTTGGCACCCTTGTAGGAAATCAGTTAATCATAAATGTAAGGGTTTATTTCTGGACTCTCAATTCTATCCCATTAACCTATATACCTATCCTTATGCAGATATTACACAGTCTTCATTACTGAAGCTTTATAGAAAGTTTGGGGCTTCCCAGGTGGTGCTAGCGATAAAGAACCTTCCTGCCAATGCAGGAGACATAAGAGATGCAGATTCCATCTCTGGATCAGGAAGATCCCCTGGAACAGGGTATGGCAACCCACTCTAGTACTCTTGCCTGGAGAGTCCCCATGGACAGAAGCCTGGTGGGCTTACAGTCCATAGGGTCACAAAGAGTCAGACACAACTGAAGCAACTTAGCACATATAGAAAGTTTTAAAGTCATGAAGTGTGCATCTTCCAACTTTGTTCTCTTTCAAGATTGTTTTGGCTATCCAGGTCTTAGGTATTTCCATATGGATTTTTAGAATCAGCTTGACAATTCCTGCCAAAAAAAAAAAAAAAAAAGGCAATTGGGCCTTTAAAAGGGGTGGTGTTGACTCCATAGATCAATCCGTGGATTGTATTAGCTTCCTAGGGCTGCCATAGTAAAGAACTACAAACTGGGTGTCTTAAAACAATAGGGATCAACTTTCTCTTAGTTCTGAAGATTAGAAGTCTGAAATCAAGGTATCTTCAGGGCCATGCTTCCTCAATCCTATAGGTAGATCCATCCTTGTCTCTTCCTAGCTTATGGTGGTTTCCCAGCAACCTTTGGTGTTCATTGGCGTGTAGGTGCATCACACGTGGCACCTTTTTATAAGGACACCAATCATATTGATTTAGGGGCCCACCCTATTCCAGTGTGACCTCGTCTTAACTAATTACATCTACAAGTGACCCTATTACAAATAAAGTCACTTCTGAGGCACTGGGGTTGAGATTTGAACATACGGCTATTGGAAGGGTATATATAATATACCAGGAGGAGCAGGGGGGCGACAGAGGATGAGATGGTTGGATGGTATCACTGACTCAATGGACACGCATTTGAGCAAACTCCAGGGAATAGTGAAGGACAGGGAAGCCTGGCGTGCTGCAGTCCATGGGGTCGTAAAGAGTTGGACACAACTTAGTGACTGAACAACCACAACAGTATATATTATTGATTCTTTATTCAGTATTTATTATTGATTATTGATTCAAACAGTATATATAGTTGATCTTTTTCCATTATAGATTATTATAAGATATTACCTATATTTCCTTAATTTCATTCTTAATCATTCATAGTGTATAGAAGTAGATGATTTTTTTATTGAAATATAATTGCTTTACAATGTTGTTAGTTTGTGCTGTACATACAGTGAAGTGATAGACTTGATTTTTATATATTGAAATTGTATCCTGCAACCTTGCTACTTTTGGAAGAAGGACATTTCCCCCTACCCCTTTTGAGTTCTTTTGGCTGGTATAATAATCGAATAGACACAAAACAGATTAATGGGAGGGAAAGGAACTATTTTGTACACATGGAGGTCTCATACAAATGAGACTCCCAAAGTGACCAAAGCAGGATATTTTATATATCAATTTTGAACAAAGAAACAATTATTTGTGAAAATTTAATGAAGGGGCTTGTGCTTAAAGTTGCAAAATTTGTTTATACAGCTTTCTTAGCCTTGAATTCCCTACTCTGGTGATAAGGATGCTTTCTGTTCTCCTGGTATAGGGAGGAGATTGTCTTCCCTCTTTCAGGGGGAAACAGGGAGGTCAGAGTATTTTTTATATCATTTTGTCCTCTATTTCTCAAGGAACTTCAACTGAAGATCATCAGTATGCCATGGTGGCATATCTTGGAGTGGCCTGCTCTGATCACAAGTGAAAATGAAAGTGAACATTGCTCAGTCATGTCCGACTCTTTGTGACCCCATGGACTATACAGTCCATGGAATTCTCCAGGCCAGAATACTGGCGTGGGTAGCTGGTCCCTTCTCCAGGGGATCGTCTCAAGCCAGGGATCGAACCCAGGTCTCCTGCAATGCAGGCAGATTCTTTACCATCTGAGCCACCAGCGAAACCCCTCTGATCCCCAACATTAGGTCTAATGGGTTTGTGTGTGTGTGTATTTCTTGGGGTTTTCTATATACAAGATCATATTTTCTGCAAATAGACATAATTTTAATTTTTCCTTTCTGATCTGGAGACTTTTCTTTCTTTTTACCCCCCAGTTTTCCTGGTACTTGGCCTCAGTACAATGTTGAGTAGTATTGAGAGCAGGTATCTTGGTTTCATTCCTGATCTTGGGCAGAAAGTTTCCAGTCTTTCACCATTAAGCAAGAAGTCAGCTGTGGGTTTTTCTATGTCTAGTTTATTGGTATTTTTTTTTTATCATGAAAGAGTGTTGAATTTTATCAAATGCTTCTTGAGATAATCTTGTAGTTTTATTCTTTGAGTAAAATGTGTTACAGTGATTTTCCAACATTGGACCAATCTTGCATTCCTGAGATAAATCTCACTTTTTTATGTGTAGCTGCATTCAGTTTGCTAGCGTTTTGTAGAGGATTTTTGCATCTGTATTTATAAAGGACACTGATTGATAGTTTTCTTGCTATATATTTGTCTAGTTTTGGTGCCAGAAGGGTAATACTGACCTCACAAAATGATCTGGGAAGTGTTCCTTCCTCTTCTGTTTCTAGGAGGAATTTGAAAGGAATTGGTGTTAATCCTTTTTTAGATGTTGGTAGAATACAGTGGTGAAGCCATCTGGTCTTGAGGTTTTCTTTGTGGGAAATTTTTTGATCACTAATTCTACCTCTGCTTATTATAGATCTATTCAGCTTTTCAATTTCTTACTGAGTCAGTTTCATTATTTTGTGTCTTTCTAGGAATTTGTACATTTCACCTAGTTATCTCAAGTGTTGTTATATAGTTATTCATAGTATTCTTTTATAATCCTTTTTATTTCTGTAAGGCTGGTAGTGTTGTGACCCCATCTTTCATTCATGATTTTCTCTTTTTTATTTTCTGTCTCTAGCCCAAAGCTTTTCAATTTGTTCATCTTTCAAAGTATCAACTTCTGGTCTTGTTGATATTTCTCTATTGTTTTCTTATCTTTGTTGCAATTACTTCTGCTATAATCTTTATTATTTCTTTCCTAAGGTTTGCTTTGATTTAGTTTGCATTTCTTTTACTAACTTACTAAGGTAGAAAGCTGTTGATTTGAGTTGTCATCTTTTTAATGTATAATTTACAGCTGTAAATATTTCTGCAAGCACTGCTTTCGCTACATTCCGTAAATTTTAGCCCCTTATATTTTCATTTTCATTCATCTCAAAGTATTTTCTAATTTCTCTTGTTACTTATTCATTGATCTTTTAGTGATTGAGGATTATGTTGTTCAACTTCCATGTATTTGTGAATATTCAAATTTTCCTGTTATTTATTTCTAGTTTTATTTCATTTTGAGTAAAGAGCATACTTTGTATGAGTTCAGTCCTTTTAAACTTATTGAGCCTTGTATCATGGCCTGTCATATTCTGCAGGCACGAATACTGCAGTGGGTTGCCATCCCTCCTCCAGGGGATCTTCCTGACCCAGGGACTGAACCTGTGTCTCATGTCTCCTCCATTGGCAGGCAGGTTCTTTGCCACTATTGCCATCTTTGAAGCCCAGTTGCGTTATAGTGTTGTTCAGATCTAGCTCCTTGTTGATCCTCTGTCTACCCATAATTGAAAGCGGGGTATTGAGGACTCCTCCGATGATTAGGAGTCGGACACGACTGAGCGACTTCACTTTCACTTTTCACTTTCATGCATTGGAGAAGGAAATGGCAACCCACTCCAGTGTTCTTGCCTGGAGAATCCCAGGGACGGGGGAGCCTGTTGGGCTGCCGTCTATGGGGTCGCACAGAGTTGGACACGACTGAAGCGACTTAGCAGCAGCAGCAGCCAATGATTATTGTTAAATTGTCTAATTCTCCCTTCAGTTCTTTTGGTCTTTGCTTCATGCATTTTAGTGCTCTCTTATTAGGTATATGTTTATAATTGTTAAATCTTCTTGATAGACTGCTTCTTTTAGCATGATAAAATGTCCTTCTCTGTCCCTGTTAACAATTGTTTGTTGTTGTTTTAAAGTGTATTTTGTCTGATATCAGTATAGCCACTGCAGTTCTCTTTCAGTTGCTGAGGGATAGATCATGTGTATCCTTTTAGTTTCAACATGTTTTGTCTCTGAATCTAAGGTGTGTCTCTTGTATTGATTGGATAGCATGTAGTTCGATTGTTATAAAAAAAATTTCAGTTGCTGAGGGATAGATCATTTGTATCCTTATAGTTTCAACATGTTTTGTCTCTGAATCTAAGGTGTGTCTCTTGTATTGATTGGATAGCATGTAGTTTGACTGTTATAAACCTTCCCCCCCCCCCCAAAAAAAATACCTTATGACAGTCTCCACCTTTAGTTGCAGTGTTTGATCCACTTGAGTGTCCTTTCTGATAAGGTGGAATTTACACCTTCCTTTTGGCTATTTGTTTCCCCTGTGTCTCACATCTTTTCTGTTGCTCTATTTTTCCACAACTGCCTTCTTTCTGCTAAATAGATATTCCCTAGTGCACCATTTAAATTACCTTGTCATTTCTTTTATTATGTGTCTTTTGAATTATTTTCTTAGTGGTTGTTCTGGATATCTTCATTTCTAATAAGTAATCATTGAGTTCAGATTAATACCAACTTTATTTCAATAACATGTAAAATTTTGCTCATATGCATTTCTATTTCTCCCTTGCTTTGTGTTATTATCATCCACATTAAATCTTTATACATCAGATGCCCACCCACACCCCAGTGCCATGGCATGTCACTGCCTTCTGACCTCCATAGTTTTATGATGAGAAATCGGCTGCTGCTCTTATTGAGGATGTCTTACACATATGTGCTAAGTCACTTCTCTCTCCTGGCTTTTAAGATTCTCTTTCTCTGACCTTCAGTAGTTTGATTATGATGTGTCTTGGTATGGTTGTCTTTGAGTTTATCATATTTGGAGTTCATTGAGCTTCTTGGGTCTGTAGGCAAATGTTTTTCATCAGATTTGGGCAATTTTCTGCCATTATTTTTCAAACACCCTTTTTGCCCTGTTCCTCTCCTTCTGGAGTTCTCCTTATGCTCTGCTGGTGCACTTGATGCTGCCCTAGTCTCTGAAGCTTTGTTCAGTGTTATTTTTCTTTCTACTTTTCAAGACTGGTAAACCCGATTTACCTGTCTTCAAGATTACCAATTCCTTCTTGCATCTGCTGAACTCTGCTATTGAATAGCTATAGTGAATTTATCATTTCAGTCATTGTACTTTATAACTCTAGACTCTTTATTTATAATTTCTCTCTCTCTATTGATACTCTCTTTGGTAATACATTGTGTTCATACATTCTTTTAGTTCAAATAGTATTTCCTTTAGTTCTTTGAATATATTTTAAGAAGCTGATTTAAAGTCTCTAGTCTGGTCTTTGAAACTATTTCTTATTGATAAGGTTTTGCCCCCCGCCCCGCCCAGTATCTGGATCACATTTTTTTTGTTTCTTCGCATGTCTTGTGATATTTTCATGAAAATTAGCCACTTAATATAATGTGGCGGCTTGGGAAATCAGGTTCTTCCCTCATCCTCAGAGGTTTCTGTAGTTGCTGAAGTTACTTGTTGGGTAACTTCTCTGAACTATTTTTGTAAGGTCTGTATGCTTTTTGGTGTGTGTCCACTGAAGTCTCTGCTTCGTTAGATTAGTGCTAACAATTGGTCGAAGATTTCCTTTAATGCCTGGAACAATAAATCACCTGGTCATTGCCAAGGGGTTCTGTATGCTTGTCGTGGTATGCCTTCAACACTTGGCCAGAGACTTAGTAATATCTCTGCCTTGCACTTCACTTTCTGCTTGTAAAGAGCCTCAGTGTCAGCTTGCGGTGAGAGGGCCTTATCAGTTCCTTTCTGAGCATTTACACAATCCTACTACCTGTGCCTCAGCCTTTTGGATTCTGGGGAACATTTCAGATTTTCAAAGCCTTTATGGACATCTCCTGCCCTAGATTTTACTTTTAAACTTTTTGAGGTAGCCTGTTGTTTGCCTCAATAGCATGCAGTAGCCATAGCATCAAAAAAATTACCTTGAAATGTTTTTACCAACACCCTCAGGGAAAAGACTTTTCTCACTGGACAAGCTCCAAGTCTAATCAATTAGGGCAGCCTTGCAATCGAGGCTTCTGGGAGCTAGCAGACAGGTCACATGATGGCAGTTCTGTGGGAATGAGGCTTTCAAGAAGCTCCGACCCCGGCTTGCCTCTCCTGCTGTCTGCCAGGCTGCTGTTTTCCACCGTGATTGTGGTTGTTGATTTTCAAGGCTATCATGGAGCCGGAGAGAGGGGGGTGGAAATAAGACAAGTTAAATAGCCCCAAAGCTCACTGTCGTTACTGAGTTTCGGTCACTTTTCTTGATTGAAACTTCCCAGATTGCTGAAATCTTCTGGTTAATTTCCAGATTCTGAAAAGAAAAGCTGGTTCTGACCACTTTTGTTAGTTTTCTTACTGCCTTTCCAGAGGTTGGTTAGAAATTTTGAAGGTCCTTACTCCACTTTTACTGATACCACTGCCTAGGTAACATCTTGACTCTAACTCTGAGAGAGACTAAACCAGAACCATCCTACAAAGGCACCCCCAAATTCTTGACCCACAGACACCGAGATAATAAATGTCTGTTAAGTTGCTAAGTGTTTGAGTAATTTTTTAGGTCGTGATACCATTTGTAAGAAAATACATATATTTCTCTTCTCTTGCTGCTGCTAAGTCGCTTCAGTCGTGTCCGACTCTTGGCAACCCCATGGACTGTAGACCACCAGGCTCCTCCGTCCATGGGATTTTCCAGGCAAGGGTACTGGAGTGGGGTGCCATTGCCTTCTCCACTGCATGAAAGTGAAAAGTGAAAGGGAAGTCGCTCAGTCGTGTCCGACTCTTAGTGACTCCATGGACTGCAGCCCACCAGGCTCCTCCGTCCATGGGATTTTCCAGGCAAGAGCACTCTACACAGTGTTCTACATGGTTTTTACTTAGTGAGTAGTGGTTTCTTATTTCTTTTTTTAATATTTGGCTGCATCGAGTCTGAGTTGCATCATGCAGGATCTCCTGCCGTGGCACACGGACTCTACTTGTGGCGTGTGCGCTTCGGTGGTTACGGCGTGATGACTCAGCTGCCCTGTGGCATTTGGCATCTTAGCTCCCCGACTAGGGATCGAACCAGTGACTCCTGCATTGCAAGGTGGATTCTTAACCACTGGACCACCAGGGAAGTCTCCCCCTTTCTTTTTTATGGCTCTCTCAGATACTGTGCATACATTTGACCAGTAACTTATGATGGATATCTGCCTCTACTCACTCAATGATGTATATTAAGACTGTGTCCAGTCTTCTGCTCTTTTAAATAATGCTAGATTGTGGTAGTTTTCTTTCTGGCACATGTGTTAAGTTTTCAAATTGGCCTGGCTCTGCCACATATGTTATATAGGAGCTGGCAGAGGCTTGATGACAAAGAGGTCTCTTTCTAGGCTTTCCTGCAGCAGAGACGGGCTCCCACATGTGGCAGGCTATGTCATAAGTTGATGTCCTTACAGACAGGCTGACATAGACCTGTCTGGCTTGAGGAAAATGTCTGCTGAGGGGTGTTCCTCCATTCCTGTGATGGATTTGAAGGAAAAAAAAGCATAATGCTGGGATGGATAGTCTTATTTCTTCAAGATTTCTGTTATGTGTAGAAAATTCCCATTTCTAGTTTTGTGTTTGCCCTCTAAAACCTGAGCTTTTACACTTTGTTTCCATAGAAACAAAAAACCTGAATGAATCGAGTATTCTCCCACAGGACAGGCAGTTATCTCACTGAACAGGAAGTCTAGAGTTTTGAGGGTTCCAGGGCTGGTTGGTAACACTGAAAACCCAGGTTTCTTCCATCCTTCACCATTCTCTCTGTTGGAGGTGGCTTCATCCTTGAACTAGGAACAATATGGCTGCAACAGTGCTGGGTGTCACATCCAGACCCAACCCACCTAGAGAGAGGGGGGAGAGAGAGACTCTTTCTGTGGCTCTCTGGGGGGAGTGAGAACTTGATTCACAATCATTCTTGCAGATCTCTCCTTATGGCTTACTGGGCAGGGTAGGGTCACCTGTCCATTGCTGAAACCATCACATAGATACAGGGTAAGCATTCGGTGCGGGAGGCAACCCCAGTATCAGTGAAGCAGAGATGGTGGCCTTCCTGCAGGCAGTGAGAGTTAGCATTAAACCTGAACTTTTCGCTTTGTTCTAAGGTCTTTATGTCACAATTGTTGTTCAGTCACTCAGTTGTGTCCAGCTCTTTGTAACCCCATGGACTGTAGCACACCAGGCTTCCCTGTCCTTCACTATTCCTGGAGCTTGCTCAAACTCATGTCCATTGAGTCAATGATGCCATCCAACTGTCTCATCTTCTGTCATCCCCTTCTCCTGCCCTCAATCTTTCTCAGCATCAGGGTCTTTTCCAATAAGTCGGCCCTTCCCATCAAGTGGCCAAAGTATTGGAACTTCAGCTTCAGCATCAGTCCTTCTAATGAATATTCAGGATTGATTTCCTTTAGGATGGACTGATTTGATCTCCTTGAGTCCAAGGGACTCTCAAGAGTCTTCTCCAACACCACAGTTTTGGCACTCAGCCTTCTTTATGATCCAACTCTCACATCCATATATGACTACAGGAAAAACCATAGCTTAGACTCAGTGGCAAGCCACTCCAGTACTCTTGCCTGGAAAATCCCATGGATGGAGGAGCCTGGTAGGCTATAATCCATGGGGTCGCAAAGCGTTAGACACGACTGAGTGACTTCACTTTCTTTCTTTTCTTTCTTTCTTGACTATATGGACCTTTGTTGGCAGAGTAATGTCTCTGCTTTTTTTAATACATTGTCTAGGTTTGTCATGGCTTTCTTTCCAAGGAACAAGCATCTTTTAATTTCATGGCTGCTGTCACCATCCTCAGTGATTTTGGAGCCCAAGAAAATAAAGTCTGTCACTGTTTCCATTGTTCCCCCATCTATTTGCCATGAAGTGATGGGACTGGATGCCATGATCTTTGTTTTTTGAATGTTGAGTTTTAAGCCAGCTTTTTCACTTTCCTCTTTCACTTTCAAGAGACTCTTTTGTTCCTCTTTGCTTTCTGACATAAGGGTGGTGTCATCTGCCTATCTGAAGTTACTGATATTTCTCCCAGCAATCTTGGTTCCAGCTTGTGCTTCACCCAGCCTGGCATTTCGCATGATGTGCTCTGCATATAAGTTAAATAAGCAGGGTGACAATATACAGCCTTGATGTACTCCTTTCCCAATTTGGAACCAGTACATTGTTCCATGTCTGGTTCTACCTTTTGCTTCTTGATCTGCATACAGGTTTCTTAGGAGGCAGGTAAGGTGGTCTGGTGTTCCCATCTCTTTAAGAATTGACATCAATCTTGTTCTGTTTTCCCTTTGACTTCCAGGAAACTCTAAGCTAAACTTGCTGCTACTTGGAGCAATTATGGGACATCCTGGCATGTTTTATCCTCCCATTAGCTTTTGTATCTTCATTTTTTAATTGTGTGTGAAATTTCTGGAAACTATACATTCTTGGAGTGGAGCTTATTGAAAATAGTATTTTTAATTTTCAGTTTTTGAAAGTTAATCTTAAGGGAAACCTGAGTCTTTACTTTTTGTAAAATCATTTGGAAGGTAAATTTTTTTCTCTTCCGAAATCATTTTCTTTTTGAGAGCTCCACCACACCTGCAGGTCTGTGGCCACATCACTAGGTACCTGGGGATATTTTGAGCTGAACAATGGAGTGAGAGACCAGTGCCTCATGTGAAGCCAATCTCTGTCCAGAAGGAAACATATTTTTAATATATGAAAATGCTCAAATAAATTCTTATTTCTTCTATTATTAGAAACACTGCCTACTCCATGCTCCGTGAGCGACTCGCGCTCGGGCCCCCTCTCAGTCTCTGGGACAGAAGCGCCCGGCGAAGCCTCAGTCCTCCCCACGCCACCTCCTGCATTGTTCTCGGCCTGCAGTGTTGTTTTTGGCCCCCGAGTTAATGCTATTGCTTCCTGACGGCTGAGTGTGTTTCCTCCTTTTCTCGGTTTTAAATAGGATCTTTTCCACGGGACGAGAATGGGGCCTTTCAGCTGGGGTCTGAGAGGTTGGTGAGGTGGGGGTGACAGGAAATGGGAAGGGTGGCTTGTGAGAACACCATGTTGCAGGGCCCTTCATTCTACAAAGAGAGTATCTGTTAAACCTTTTCAAAATCAGCATGCTGGGCCCAGACTGCTGAAGGGCAGGCTCTGGGCAGCAGGTCAGGGGGCCAGGAGGCGACGCGTCCAGCCAGCTGCTGGCAGTGCCCACGCTGCCGGTGCGCTGAGAGGTTTTGTTTTCTGGTGCACAGGCCTTGCGGGAGGAGCAAAGACACGTTTTTCTCTCGTGACGCGAGCCGTGACCGTGTCAGTGGAGTGAAAGGGCTTCTAACTGTACGCACGTGATGGTTCCTGACTTTCTGAAATTTCCTCTTTTTATAGCAGGATGAGACAAATTGTTCAAAGTTTATTCAGCTTCTTCCTGAGCTTGTTGTGAGCCGATGGTTTTAATAACTCCTTTCCCCATTGTTTCTGATCCCGATCCTTGGGGACAAGGTTTCCTTGTGACTCAGAAGCCCGTTCTTCCACATCCAGTTATTTCTTTGAAGAAGATGGGGGAGCAAGACTGCTTCCTACTTTCCTTTGACCTTTTTCTCCCCTTGCTGGAAAGGTTCAGCTCAAACAAGGTGGGCAGACAGACCTTTTTCTCTGCTCCCAGGCCTCTCTCTGCTCCCGAGGAGACACGGGCAGCACCCACTCACCACTGTCTGTTCCTGCCGAGTCCTCTGTGAGGCTCAGGCAGGAGGTGGAAAGTGTGGAACACGGTTATTGCTCTGCTTCTCCCCCGCCTCAGAGTGCCTGGGGGCTCAGGCCTTGCCCGTGGCCGCCCCAGGGGCCCCAGCAGCAGGGACTAGAGCTGCGCCCTTCGTCTGCCCCCTCCCTGCCTTGCCCTGACTGCCTCAAGCTTGTGTCGTGTCCACAGAATTAAACATGAGGTGGGCTTCACTGCAGAGTCCAGAGTCCACCTCCAGCTGCCTCCCTCCTCTGGTGTCCACAGGCCCTCAGCGGTCACATCCCCGTCTGGACTGGTGGTTCCCCTCTCAAATCCTGGTTATGGACTCACACCACCTCCTCCGTCATTCAGATTTCAAACCTTGGAGTTATAGAAATAACCACAGGTATTACGTTTAGAGAAACCCAGAAAAGCACAAGGCTGGCAGTGAAGCCCCAGTGACCCCTGCCTCCACAGACAGCCCCCGCCTCCACAGACAGCCCCCACAAAATGCCAGTGCATTTCCTTCCTTCTAGTTTCTTTTTTTCCTAATTACATGAATCTTCTCCTCTCCTTCCAAAATGGGTCATTCCATATTCTTCAATGAGTTTTCATTTAATAACACAGCCTTGAGGTTGTCCCATTTCCCTGATTTACTAAATCATTATTTTTAGTGACTGCAAGCAACTCTGTTTTGGAATCACACCAAACTTTTCTTCTCAACAGTCCCCTTTGCTGGGCATTTTGATTGTTCCCAGTTTCTAACTTATAAACAGCTGTGGTGCACACCCTTGAGGTTTCCCTGTGGTCCCCATCTCGCTGGTTGTTGCTTGAGTTAGTGCTGTGTTCCAGCTTCCCCATCCCTCTCCAGCCCCTCCCGGCTTTGGCCCAGGGGCAGATTGTCTTGTCTCTTAAATTTGGGTGAAATTAGCAGGGTTTTGTTGTTCTGTTTTGAAATAAACTCTGTATTTTGTATCATGCCTTTTCCACTATGAGGTGATAAGGATATTTTCTTCATTTTTTTTCTAATGCTTTTATGTTTGATTTTCACTTCTATAATTTTAAAAAAATTTTGGCTGCACGGGGTCTTAGTTGTGGCATGCAGGATCTTTGATCTTTAGCTGTGGCCTGCGAACTTGTAGTTGTGGCATGTGGGATCTAGTTCCCAGACCAGGGGTTAAACGTGGGCCCCTGCATTGGGCGCATGGAGTCTTAGCCTCTCAACCACCAGTTGTGGTTTGGTTGGAAAGTCTTTCTGACTCTTTGCGACTTCATGGACTGCAGCATGCCAGGCTTTCTTCACATCTCCTGGAACTTGCTCAAACTCATGTCCGTTGAGTCGGTGATGCCATCCAACCATCTCATTTTCAGTTCTAAAGCACTGGCACACTAAGAATCACTTTCTCAGATAGCTACGTAGTCCTCCTCACAACATTTATGGAATAAATACATCTTCCCTCCAGTGGTGTGAAGCAGCACCTGTACTATTCTACTAAACTCCTGTGTCTGTTCTGATATATTCCTGGCTCTATTCAGTTTTATGTATTCATGTAAATAGGGGTCAGTGTCTCAGTGTTTTAATCATGGCAGCTTTTTGTTTTCATGTCTTAGGCTAGTCCTTTATCTTCACGCATCGTTTTGAGAATGTTCCTGATTTTCCTTCATATGATAGATTAACATGAGAATGACAACTCCATTAAAATGACTTTGAATTCATAGAGTAAGTTAGGGAGAAATTGACATTTTACAAAATTAACTCATCCTGAAAGTAGGGTTTGCCTTTTCATGTATTCAGATCTTTTACATTCCTCAGGAGCACCGTTCAAAATTCACATAGGGACACAGAGTGACCCCTGGTCCCCACAGGCAATCCATGTCACTTGTTCCGTGTGTGCATAACCAGAGATTTTGTTTATGTAGTATTTAAACAAGTGCTAGCATGTATGTGTATTATTCTGTGTTATATCTTGGCAATCTCTCCGTATTAGCACATGAGGAACCTTCTCATTCCTTTTTATACCTAAAAAAAGCATAGGATTCTATTGCAGGGACAAACCATCATTTATTTACTCACCCTTCTTAAATCATAGACATTTAAGGTGTTTTCAATCTTTTACTAGTACGAGCAGGGCTGTCGTAAACAATTCTGTGTATGTATCTTTTCCCACATATTGAGCATATCTTTGGGGTTTCCCTGGTGGCTCAGATGGTCAAGAATCTGCCTGCAGTGTGGGAGATCTGGGTTCGAATCCTGGGTCAGAAAGATCCCCTGGAGAAGGGAATGAATACCCACTCCAGTGTTCTTGCCTGGAGAAAGAATCCCATGGACAGAGGAGCCTGGCGGGCTACCGTCCGTGGGGTCACAGAGTTGGACATGACTGAGCATGGCTTTAGGAAGGTGTTTCTGGAAGTGGAGCTCGGCCATGACGCACCTATAGTTGTGACCGGGCACCCCCTCAGTGCTGCCCTCCACAGAGGTTATACAGTTTACACTCGCCGCCAACATGTAAGAGTGCCTGTGTCCACACTCCACCAACACTGTCTCTTTTGTTTACTAATCTTAAAAGTGAGAAATATCTCCAATTGGTTCTACTTTGCATTTCAATCACTATCAGTGAGACTTAGCATAAACTGGAATCTTTTTATGCTTTTTTCTTTGAACTTTCTGTTCATATCATTTTCCTATTTTTTCCTACTGGTTAGTTATTGAGTTCACAAAAATCGGTATTTTGGGACGTACACTTTTTGTAAAATGAATTAGAAACATTTCGTTTCTTTTGATTTATTGTGGTTGGTATCTAGAATATTTTTATAGTTGAGTTCAGTACTGTTTTTTCATATGGCTTCCCTGTGTTGTATATATACCACATAGACTTTCTCTACTTAACATATTCTCCTAGCCATCTAATCACCAGGCATGGTGACCACATTAAAAAAAAAAAAAAGATGATGAACTATTTCAACATTTAGAAGAGTATAGTGATACATGTTTAAAAGACAGATATACCCATCACCAGGGCTTCCCAAGTGGTGCTAGTGGTAGAGAACCCTCCTGCCAATGCAGGAGATGTAAGAGATCCCTGGGTTGGGAAGATCTGGAGGAGGGCATGGCAACCCCCTCCAGTATTCTTGCCTGAAGAATCCCATGGACAGAGGAGCCTGGTGGGCTACAGTCCGTGGGTCACAAGAGTCGGACACAACTGAAGCAACTTAGCATGCAGCACATACCCATCACCAGAACTAATGGTAATGTTTTGCCGTGTCTGCTTTAGATTCTTTCCTTTGAACGTCTCTCCAGTGACAGTGCCTCCCCTGCCCCTGAGATCACTGCCTTTGTGAAGTTGCAGTGTGCCCTCCTGGTCATGGTCGGGGGCCTTGATTTTGAGACTGAAGAACCCCCTCAGGCTAGCTGCAATGGAAAGGATTTATCAGAACTCTTGAATGAGTTTCCTGGAAAGTCTCCCTAAAATATAGATCAGGGCTTGGGCTGAGTCAGCTGCTGTGCCCCAGAGCCCCCTGCTTCCACTGCAGTCAGCGCTGCCAGTGGGGAGAATGCAAAGTCAACAGCTCTTCACATGTTCTCCGTTTATGACGTGATTCTTTTAATTTTGGTTGCACAGCACGGCATTAGTTCCCTGATCAGGGATCAAACCTGCACCCCTTGCAGTGGAAGCAGAGTCCTAACCCCTGGACCGCTAGGGAAGTCCCTGTGAAACATTTCTACATAGAGCCTTGTACACTTGCATCTCTGCCCATGTATGTGCTACGTCGCTTCACTCGTGTCCAACTCTTTGCAACCCTATGGACAGCTGCCCACCAGGCTCCTCTGTCTGTGGGATTCTCGAGGCAAGAATGCTGGAGTGGGTTGCCATCCCCTCCTCCAGGGGCTCTTCCCAACCCAGGGATCCAACACTCATCTCTTACATCTCCTGCGTTGGCAAGTGGGTTCTTTACTGGAAAGCCCTTGCATCTTACAGGGGAACCTAAGGGAGTATGGAGGGAAAAGCACTTGCTTTTCTAGTTTGTGTCTACACCAGGAGCTTGGTATCACACAAGCCAGTTCACAGCATTGGTAAACTTCCTGAACGTTTTAATGCTCCTACTATTACTTTTTCCATGAGCAATAGAGTATTGTTTCGGGTATTCAAAACATTGACGCAAATGGTATCATACTGCAACTTAGCCTTTTCTTTCAGTATTCTTAAGCCTTTCCCTGTTGACATCTGCAGCTCTACCTCATTCTTTTTAACTGCTGTGTATTGTCTGTGTATTAGTTGTTATTGTGTAACTATCCTAAAATTTACTGGCAAGGAACAGTGTTTACCATCTCCCCGTTTCTGTGGGTATTAACCTGGGGGTGGCTGAGGTGGGTCCTCTGGCCCAGGGTCTCAGGTGTCGGCTGCAGCTGTGGTCTCATCGGAAGACCCAGCTGTGGCAGAATCTGCTTCCAGCACACTCGCGTGATTGCTGGCGGCATGACTCCATGGTGGCCGTGGGCTGAAGGCTGGCTTCTTTACCATGTAGGCCTCTCCACAGGGCAGCTCACAGCATGGCAGCTTGCCTCATCAGAGCAAGCAGATAAGAACAAGAGAGAGTGCAGGGCGGGTGTCACCGTCTGTAACGAATTGTGGTTTAGTCACCCAGTTGTGTCCAGCTCTTTTGCAACCCCATGAACTAATGCCCACCAGGCTTTGTCCATGGGACTTCCCGGGCAAGAATACTGGAGTGGGTTGCTATTTCCTCCTCCAGGAGATCTTCCCAACTCAGGGAATGAACCCGCATCTCCTGCTTGGCAGGCAGATTCTTTACCACTGAGCCTCCTGGGAAGCCGAGCAGGTTGAATATCTCCCCTCAAATTCAAATACCCTGAAACCTCAGAATGTGACCTGTTTCTTGCTGTTATTCCCTGCCCCCCCAACTATACCTACTTAATTTTGTCTGGATGTTTACCAATCTGTGCTTACCATTGCTTTCTATAGATACCCCACCTCCTCTTTCTGAACTCGTTAAAGAAGTACATCTTTCAGCAGTTTTTTTTTCCATAGTGTTCTGTTCATGATTAACATATGTGCATATCTGGAATAATCTTTATTTACCTTCGCTCTTGAACCATAGTTTGGTATGTAATTCTAGGTTGACAGTTTCCTTTAGTATTTTGAAATACTATTCGTCTTGTTGTTGCAAATAAGAATTCTGATGGCAGTCTAACGCTCGTTCCTTTGTAAGCGATCTGTCTTTTCTCATGGCTTTCAGGTTTTTCTCTTGAAGCCGAACACGCTGCATTTTCACGGTGTTGTGTCGTCCTGTCTGAGATCTGACGTGCCCTGTAACATGAGGAGTTGGTTGTCAGGTCTGGAGGGACTCCCAGGCGCTCTCTGGACAGTGCTTCTCCCCACTTCTCCTCCCCCTCCAGATCACCTAATTTAGACACAGTTCGGAGCATCTCATTCTACCCTCCATATTTTAACATTGGTTTCACATTTTCCATTTTTAATCTCTGTGCTACACATTGAGTCATTTCCTTAAATCTTCCAATTGGCTACTTCTCTCTTTAGTTATGTCTGGTTTTCTGGTAAACCTACGCAGAAGTTTTCCATTTGTTTTAATGACTATGTTCTTCATGCCTAGAATGTCTCTCTGGTTCTTTTTCAGATTTTTTTTTTCCAAAACTACCTTGGTTTACCTTATGGTTTTCATTGCTTCAAACATGTTAAGTGCTTTCATCCTAAAGTCTCTTGCTGATTATTCTATCTCTGCCTCATGATGGTTGAGTTCCTCGTGGGATCACTCTCTTCTTTCCTGGAGGGCAGAGGTCTTTCTTCCCACATCAGTCAACAGTTACCAACTTGGGTCACCTGTCTCCACACAGGAAAAGGGGGGGTTTGTTTCCTTAGAGAGACCCTGAGGGGCTGGCCTTGTCAGACCTCCAGAGTGAATGGGCATCAGGAACATCCCTGGGAGCCCCTCTGCCAGCCCTCCAGGGCACATGATCTCTCTGAATGGGCACCTAGTGGTGAATTAAAGGTATCTCTGAGAATTCTTCAACATATTCTGGCCCTTAGTGACCCCCAAAAGTCATTTAACTGTTTATTTCTTCTGTCAAAAAAAAAAAAAAAGGTATCTTCTTTATTTATACGGAGAAATAGAGTATTTTAACTATAAGACTTCAAAGAAAAGGTGACACATGTTTTCTTTAAAACAAATACTTTAATTTCATTTTTATCTGGAAAACAAGCATACAAGTTTAAAGGAAACAGCAAGATCTTTGACATGTCACTGTGTCTTTTTTTTTAAAACGGTACTACAACTTGTTCAAAATGTGAAGATACAGAACCATTATAAATTTCTGGAATCAAAGACTCCAAATACAGATGAAAACAGATTAGTTATAAAATGTCAATTCACGAAATATTCCATTTTCTGTTTTTTATCAGGAATATTCTATAGAAACACTGTATACAAAATAAGGCAGACTTTTAGAAATTCAAGTATAAGATTTTTAGGAAAAATAAGTGTGAAGTCCAGTTTCTTTCACTTTGGGGAGTCCCTGCAGAGCTAGTGTTGGAGCTCTGGCTGCTGCACAGAAGAGCCCTTTCGAGCGCTTCTGGGGCCACTAGTGGTTGTTCAGTCACTCAGCTGTGTCTGACTCTCCGCGACCCTATGGACTGCCACATGCCAGGCTTCCCTGTCCTTCACTATCTCCTGGAACTGCTCAAACTCGTGTCCATCAGGTCGGTGATGCCATCCAACCATCTCATCCTCTGTCGTCCCCTTCTCCTCCTGCCTTCAATCTTTCCCAGCATCAGGGTCTTTTCTAATGAGTCTGCTCTTCGCATCAGGTGGCCAAAGTATGGGAGCTTCAGCTTTAGCGTCAGTCCTTCCAATGACTATTCAGCATTGATTTCCTTTAGGGTTGACTGGTTTGATGTCCTTGCAGTCCAAGGGACTCTCAAGACTCTTCTCCAACACCACAGTTCAAAAGCATCAGTTCTTCAGCACTCAGCTTTCTTTCTGGTCCAATTCTCACATCCATACATGACTACTGAAAAACCATGGCTTTGACTATACAGACCTTTGTTGGCAAAGTAACGTCTCTGCTTTTTAATACAGTGTATACGTTTGTCATAGCTTTTCTTCCAAGGAGCAAGCGTCTTCTAATTTCATGGCTGCCATCACCATCTGCAGTGATTCTGGAGCCCAAGAAAATAAAGTCTGTCATTTTTACCATGTTTCCCCATCACTTTGCCATGAAGTGATGGGACTGGATGCCATGATCTTTGTGTTTTGAATGTTAGGTTTTAAGCCAGCTTTTTCACTCTCCCCTTCCACTTCCATCAAGAGGCTTTTTAGTTCCTCTTCACTTTCTGACATAAGGGGCAAATCATCTGCACATTTGAGGTTATTCATATTTCTCCCAGCAGACTTGATTCCAGCTTGTGCTTCATCCAGGCTGGCATTTCACAAGACGTACTCTGCATATAAGTTAAATAAGTAGGGTGACAATATACAGCCCTTAACATATTCCTTTTCCAATTTTGAAACAGTCTGTTGTTCCATGTCTGGTTCTACCTATTGCTTCTTGACCTGCATACAGGTTTTTCAGGAGGCAGGTAAGGTGGTCTGATATTCCCATCTCTTTAAGAATTTTCCACAGTTTGTTGTGATCTGCACAGTCAAAGGCTTTAGTGTAGTCAACAAAGCAGGTGTTTTTCTGGAATTCTCTTGCTTTTTCTGTGATCCAACGGATGTTGGCACTTTGATCTCTGGTTCCTCTGCCTTTTCTAAATTCAGCTTAAACATCTGGAAGTTCTTGGTTCACGTACTGTTGAAGCCTAGCTTGGAGAATTTTGAGCATTACTTTGCTACCATGTGAAATGAGTACAATTGTGCAGTAGTTTGAACATTCTTTGGCATTGCCTTTCTTTGGGATTGCAATAATAATATACCTTTTCCAGTTCTGTGGCCACTGCTGAGCTTTCCAAATTTGCTGGCTTATTGAGTGTAGCACTTTCACAGCATCATCTTTTAGGATTTGAAATAGCTCAACTGGAATTCCATCACTTCTACTAGCTTTGTTTGTAGTGATGCTTCCTAAGGCCCACTTGATTTTGCATTCCAGGAAGTCTGGCTCTAGGTGAGTGATCACACCATCATGGTTATCTGGGTTATTAAGATCTTTCTTGTATAGTTCTTTTGTATATACTTGCCACCTCTTCATATCTTCTGTTTAGATATCTTAATCTTTTTCTGTTAGGTCCATTCCATGTCTGTCCTTTATTATGCCCATCTTTGCATGAAATGTTCCCTTGTTATCTCTAATTTTCTTGAAAAGATTTCTAGTCTTTCCCATTTTACTGTTTTTCTTTATTTCTTTGCATTGTTCACTTAGGAAGCCTTTCTTATCTCTCCTTGCTACTCTTTGGAACTCTGCATTCAGATGGGTATATCTTTTCCTTCCTCCTTTGCTTTTCGCTTCTCTTCTTTTCTCAACTATTTGTAAGGCCTCCTCAGACAACCATTGTGCCTTCTTGGATTTCAAAAGTTTTCCCAATTAACATCAATCAGAAAAGCCTAACATACACAAAATTTTTTTTTTCCACTTAAAAATTTACTTATTTTTTAAAATTTATTTTAGTTGGAGGCTAATTACTTTACAATATTGTAGTGGTTTTTGCCATACTTTGACATGAATCAGCCATGGGTTTACATGTGTTCCCCGTTCTGAACCCCCCCATCCCATCCCTCAGGTTCATCCCAGTGCACCAGCCCTGAGCACCCTGTCTCATCCATCAAACCTGGACTGGCGATCTGTTTCATATATGATAATATACATGTTTCAATGCTATTCTCTCAGATCATCCCACCCTCGCCCTCTACCACAGAGTCCAAAAGACTGTTCTATACATCTGTGTCTCTTTTGCTGTCTCACATATAGGGTTATTGTTACCATATTTCTAAATTCCATATATATGTGTTAGTATATTGTATTGGTGTTTTTCTTTCTGGCTTACTTCACTCTGTATAATAGGCTCCAGTTTCATCCACCTCATTAGAACTGATTCAAATGTATTCTTTTTAATGGCTGAGTAATACTCCATTGTGTATATGTACCACAGCTTTCTTATCCATTCATCTGCTGATGGACATCTAGGTTGCTTCCATGTCCTGGCTATTATAAACAGCGCTGCGATGAACATTGGGGTACAGGTAACATACACAGATATTTCTATAGTGCAGTAAAAATGTATCATTTATTTTAAATTTGCATTATGAAAATAAGTCTATACACCAAGTGATACGTATTTTTAATGACTATGAATCATGTAAATTTGGTCATGGCATCTAAAGTTGGCTTTCGCTTTGAAGTATTTTTAAATTCATAGAAAATAGTGAACTTCTAATAAAATAAATAAAACATTTTAATAATTGATATTAATAATCAACTTCAGAATTTCTTTGTCTTTTTCATTTGCCATTTAATTTTAAAAGAGAAGTCACTTTCAGTAGTGTTCCAAAGTGAATGATTGCACCTTCTATGATGTGGAAAAGATCCGATTGCCATTAGCTCTTCTTAAGCGCTGAATATAATTGAGAGAAACTGCAACAAGAAATTCTCTGTCATCAGCAGAAACTCTGTCAGCGTCCTTGGCTGGGCCTCCCGAGCTCGGGTTTGGACAGACGGATGCTGATGCAAGCCGTGTTCTCTGAGACTCTCTGCGGAGCCCCAGCAGCAGGCTGGCGCAGTGAGTGGACGAAGCCTCACTCTACGGCAATAGCATCAGGTGGTGGTTAGGGAAGGTGACCGCGTCCCTGGGTGCTCTCGTAGGCTCTGTGCATTGGGGGGCTGATTGGCTAATACTGAAAGGAACTCTGGCCACCCTTCCCCGGTGACCACAGGGGTACCGCACTATTCGGGAGGCGGGCGCAGGCTCCGCAGCTTCATGTCATCCAGTCCTTTCCAGTATTTAAAGTTGTTGTCGAGATGCTGCATTAGCTCAGGCAGGTCTACAAAGGCTGCAAGAAAGACGGGAGTGTGATAAGACTGCACCTTCCCGGGGTGCACATGGAGGCTTTCTAAGGAGAGGGACAGACAGGAGGGGACAGTACTCCATGCTCGGCAGACATGGAACAGCCCACGATAGGCTGAAACCCCATCTGCACCCAGTGCCCGCCGCGCCTCTGCCACCAGCTGACGGCTCTGGCGGACGGAGCGAAGGGGGCTCGCCCGTTTTATCACCATTAATCAGCACCCTTGGGCCTGGGCTGCCTGATTCCGGCCCTGACCGGCTCTCCGGGGCGTCCCATCCCGTTTCCTTGAGCCCATCCCCTTCCACCTGCAGCTCGTGGCACTAGCAGCAAGCTAGTGAAGAAAACTTGGGCCAGGAGTGGCCACATCTGGTCTGGGCCCAGAAGCAGTGAGCAGAGCCTGCAGTCTGGCCCGAGGACCCAGCGCCTTCCACCACCTCAGTCCTCCGTCCCCCGCCTCTCAGCACCGAGACATGGGCTCGTCTCCTGCTGACGGGATCCGGACTGGATGTGGGTCTGCCTCCTGGCAGGGGCCCTTGCCTTAAAGCCCTCTACCTACCAGGGGGCTCCGCCCGCGCTGAGGGCTACAAGGAGGGCCGTGCCCCCGTCAGAGACCAGCCTGCCTTCCGGTCGGCTACTGGAGGAGGTGGAGAAGCTGGGCGAGGGGACAGCGCAAGAGCTCCCTCAGAACGTTGAATCCCGGGCTTTTGACCAGCAGCCCCTTCAGCCCCATGTTCAATGCTCTCATCTTTGCGACTGGGACAACAGGTAGCCCCGGAGCCGGGGGCAGCTGAGGAGAAAGCAGAGAGCGCCCCGTCCGCCGGGACCTCCTTGACAGCGCCTGGCTTCTCGGCCTCTGCACACTCTGAGCCGCTGAACATACGGCACTATGCGGTCCTTAACGTGGGCTCCCCGTTACTGAGGGAGATACACTCGGTGCGTTCTTACCGTCCCAGGCATCAAACATGTCTGTGATGAAGTAGTCAATGAAAGAGATCTGGGATTTGGGGATGCTGCAGGTATTTCTGTCAAAAACCGGCATCACCACAGGCAAGTCCCGTTGCTTCTCTTCGTCTGTCTGCAAGGCAGAAAACGCCAGAATTAGGAGACCCCAGGACCAGGCTCCACATCCACCAGGAGCATTCCCTCCACCAGAGCCTTTCCGGGCAGCCCAGGGGGCTCGTGGGAGAAGCTGGTCACAGCACCAGCGAAGCACCAGGACCCTCCATGACATGTCACGTTGTCCCCGATAGGACCACCCAACCCACATCTTCAGCACCTGAAGGCTCCTGCTGAAGCTCCTGCGGGTGCTGTGTGGGGTTCCTGCACTGCAGGAGCACAGCAGTCTGCCCAGCCGTCTCCCACCTGTGGGTATGTCAGGGGCCTGACCCAGGGCCACAGTGCGGAGTGAGAAACAGCCCCCTTCACAGAGAAGGGACGAGTGCCTGCTTCTTACCTCAGGCCAGATTGTTTCATTTAAAAAAGGTCTAAACACCCTTGAGGCAAAAAAGCTCTAGGATGAAGATTTTATGTACTTTGATAGACCCTTACAGAACATCTTCAGTATTCCAATAATATGTGTACAAAACTGGAAATATAATGAAGATCCTAGTGGGAAGTAGGACGCAAGTTTATCTTAAAAGATATAAGGGAATTTCTTGTTTTTTTGTTTTCCTCATGTTGCTTTCATCAAAGGATCCAGGAGAAAGGATGAAGTGATGCCCGAAGGGTGATGATGAAGCAGGGGGTCCTTCCTGGAGTGAGGTATGAACTTGGAGGGTTTGACGGCGCCATTGGAATCACTGAGAGGTCCCTGGGGAGCCAGGCAGCCAAGGATGAGAGTTAAATAGATGGCTACCCAAGGGGCAGGATGAGGGGTCTTGAGTGCAGGACCAAGTACGGCTGGGGTGAGCTGGGCAAGAGGACTGGAGCCATCCCCTGGCCCTGGAGGTACAGCTGTCCTCAGGGGTCCTGGGTCTTTGGGCAGGCTGCCCCTGTGGGCAGCTAGTGAGAAAGTGATGGAAGGGGCAGCTCAACACAGAAGACAGGCTGGGAGTTAACACTTAGGAAGCCTGGTGTGGGTGTAGGAATTGGTTCTCTAGGGGCACCCAGCAGGGAGGGTGGAGATCCTGGGACGAGTGGACCTGCTGACCAATCCTGGCTTCTCTGGACAGTGGTCAGTGAGAGCAAGGGCTGAGGATGGGAGGTATGCAGTGCATTCAGCCATCAGCCAGAGCCTGGCTCTGTGGCTGAGCTCTGTGGGCCATGTGGGGCTATGGGAAAGTGAAGGACCTCTGTTAAGTGTCTAATATGGGGACCAGAATTCAGGTGTTCCACGGGAGCAAAAGAAGACCTACACTTGGGGCTGGAAGCCTGACCCTCCAACGCTTATACCTGGACCTGTTCCCACAGGGCAAACTGGGCCAGTCCTCCTTGTCCCCCCAGCCCAGGGCTGTTCTGGACAGCTGGCCAGGAGCTGCCTCCCCGGTTCCGTTCTGCTTCTGTCTTTTCCGAGGCCTGGCAATCACCAGCAAGGTGGCAGGGACTGGTGAGAAGTTACGGCCACCTCGCCCTGCACATCAGTGGGTCCAAGGCCCGAGACACTGGAAGAACTGGCTCCACAGCTGAAGGCAGGTGACTTTCCTTGGAAGTGACAGTGATTCGCTACAGCTCTCAACATGAAATCTCCACTGGAGGACAACAGGCAACCTCTGGGGGTTTTCCCAGGAAGGGCCGTTCTGCACGTAGCACCATGCTGCAGAGACATGCTTGTGCGAGGAGCTGCGGACAGTGCTGGGGACGGTGCCGAGGAAGAGGCCTGGGCTCCCTGTGCAGGTGGGCGGGGCCAGACTCCGGGCCAGGGCAGGAGCCAGCAGGAGGGGCTGCTGCTGTTCCAGGCCTGGGGGCCGAGGCACACAAGCTTGGCTGTGACTGCTCAGGCCAGGCTTTCCTGGGAGGCAGGGCAGGGAGCATCTACACCAGCTGTTGGGCCAGGAGCACAGCCCAGGAGGTGTGGGAGGCAGGGTCGGGGGCTCTGGGCAGAGGATGAGTGGGGAATACTGCCAAGTCTGGGCTTCTGCTGTGGTGGAGCCTCTGCTGTCAGGCCAGTGCTGGCTCAGCAGGGTCAGCTCCGTGCGAATCTCTGCCCTGGTGCTTGCGTGGCAACAGGTGGAGGGTGCATAACAGCCTCGGGTGCACAGCCCACCGGCCTGACTGCTCAGAGAGCAGGGCCCTGGGGTGGGTGCTCTCCTGACACGCCTTCCCTGGTCAGCTGTTCAGTTAAGAATCTCTGCACGTGTTCCTGAGGGTAATGAGCTGTAACTCTTTCCTGGGATGCCTTTGTCAGCTTTACATACCAGGATAATAACAGCTTCAGAAAATGAGTTGGGAAATGTCTCACCTCTGTTTTCTGGTTTAATTTGTAAGACTAGTATTATTTATTCCTTAAATGTTTGACAGAATTCCTCAATGAAATGATTTAGAGTTTTATTAAAAAAAAATCATGAAAACATTTTGACAAAAAATGTCTTTACTATGGACTTTCTTTACTATGGATTATTACTTAATCATGTCAGTTAGGGTAAATTGTATTGACAGTTTTTAAGGTATTCATCCATTTCATCTAAGTGGTCAAATTTATTGTGACATTCCTGATATTGGTGATTTGCATCCTTCTTGATTATTTTAGTTTTGTATTTACCAATTTTGTTAATTTTGCAAAAAAATCCAACTTTTGGCTTTGAAAATGTTTATTATTCTTTTAAATACTCCTGAATTTTTATTTTATACTGGAGTACAATTGATTTACACTGTTGTGTCAGTCTCAGGTATACAGCAGAGTGACTCAGTTATACATGTATCTTTTTAAAAAAATTTATATTGGAGCATGGTTCATTTTCAATGTATTAGTTTCAGGTGTATAGCAAAATGGATCAGTTTTTTATATATATATCTCCACTCATTTTTAGCTTCTTTTCCCATATAGGTTATTAGAGAATATTGAGTGGTGGTCCCTGTGTTATACCGTAGGAGCTTGTTGATTATCTCTCTTATATACAGTAGTGTGTATCTGTTAATCCCAAACTCCTAATTTATCCCTTTCCCTTGAAGTCTGAGAGTCTGTTTGTTTATGTTTTGTAAATAAGTTCCTTTGTATCATTTTTTTAGATGTCACATAAAAGCTGATGTGATATGAATATTTGTCTATCAGATTTACTTCACTTAGTATGATAATCTCTAGGTCCATCCATGTTGCTGTAAATGGCATTGTTTCATTTTTTATGGCTAAATAATATTCCATTTTCTTTTCCATTCCTCTGTTGATAGACATTTTAGATTACATCCATGTCCTGGCTATTATAAATAGTGCTGCAATGAACACGGGGGTGCAGGTATACTTTATGATTTTCTTAGGATATATGCCTAGGAATGGGATTGCTGGACTATATAGTAGCTGCTTTTAGCTTTTTAAGGAACCTCTATACCTCCATAATGGCTGTACCAATTTACATTCCACTAACAGTGTAGGAGGGTTCCCTTTCTCCAAACCCTCTCCAGAATGTATTGTTTGAAGACTTTTTGATGAACATTCCTGACTACTGTGAGTGGTAAATCATTATAGTTTTGATTTGTATTTCTCTACTAATTAGTGATGATGAGCATGTATGTTGTCTTTGAAGAAATGTCTATTTAGATCTGCCCATCTTTTTATTAGGGCTCCCTGGTGGCTCAGAGGTTAAAGCTTCTGCCTGCAATGTGGGAGACCTGGGTTCGATCCCTGGGTCGGGAAGATCCCCTGGAGAAGGAAATGGCAACCCACTCTAGTATTTTTGCCTGGAGAATACCTCGGACGGAGGAACCTGTTAGGCTACAGTCCATGGGATTGCAAAGAGTCGGACACGACTGAGCGACTTCACTTTCACTATCTTTTTATTGGGTTATTTGGGTTTTTTGATATTGTGCTACATTAGCTATTTGTATATTTTGGAGATGAATCCCTATCAATCACTTCATTTGCAAATATTTTCTCCCATTCTGTGGGTTGTCTTTTCATTTTGTTTATGATTTCCTTTGCTGTGCAAAAAGCTTTTAATTAGGTCCCATTTATTTATTTTCATTAATCTAGAAGTGGATCCAAAAAGATATTGCTATGGTTTATGTTAAGAGTGTTCTGCCTATGCCTTCCTTTAAGACTTTTATAGTATCTGGTCTTACATTTACGTCTTTAATCCACTGAGTTTTGTTTTTGTGTATGGTGTTAGAGAATGTTTTAATTTCATTTTTTACATGTAGCTGAGAGTTTTCCCAGCACCACTTATTGAAGAGACTGTCTTTTCTCCATTGTATCTTCTGACCTCCTTTGTCATAGATTAAGGACCACAGGTGTATGGGTTTATTTCTGGGCTTTCTATCTTGTTCCATTGATCTGTATTTCTATTTTTGTGCCAATACCACACTGTTTTGATGACTATAGGTTCGCAATATAGCCTGATGTCAGGGAGACTGATTCCTCCAGCTCTGGTTTTCCTTCTTGGGATTGTTTTGGCTATTTGGGGTCTTTTGTATTTTCATACAAATTTAAACATTTGTTCTAGTTCTGTGAAAAATGCCATTGGTAATTTGGGAGAGACTGAACTGAATTTGATTGCCTTGGGCAGTAGAGTCATTTTGACAATACTGATTCTTCCAATCCAAGAAGGCCAGAGGCATCCCAGAAATGGAGCCTGCAGGCTGCTGGGTTGGGGGGGACAGGTCTCACTGCCAAAGCAGTGACCTCTAGGAGAGCTCAGCTGAGGAATTTACCACAGGGCCTCCACCACTGGTGTTCCTGCCCCTGCAGTGGCCACAGCCGACCCCCACCTCCAGGAGACCCTCCAAAACCTGCAGGTAGGTCTGGTTCAGGCTCTAATGGAGTCACTGCTCTGGCCTGGGCCCCACTGCTCATGAAACCTTGTGTGTGCCCTCAAGAGTGGAATCTGTCTTCCCCAGTCCTGTGGAGCTCCTGCACTCAAGCCAAATGCTCTGGGGGCTCCTCCCCCCGATGCCAGACCCCCAGGCTGGGAGCCTAACGTGGGCTCAGACCTCACTCCTGTGGGAGAACCTGAGCAGGTGTGGGATTTGATTACATCGTGAAAGTGCTCGTCCTCCTGTCTTGTGGTTCTTGGTCTTTGGGTGTAGAGCATCTTTCTAGGTAGGGGCCAATCCTTCTTTGATGAGGTTGTCCAGCAGTTGTGATTTCGGTGTTTTCATGAGGAGATGAGCTCAAGTCCTTCTACTCCACCATTTGCCCTTCAGTTTTTTCTAGTGTTTCTTTACTGTTTGCTCATTTTTTTTGCTCTTATGTTACTTCTTTCCTACTTACTTTGGGTTTACTTTGTCTCTTTCTAGTTTCTTAAACTGAAACCTAAGATGTTAACTTTAGGACTTTTCCCTAATTATAAATGTCCCTCTGATAACTAATTTCCTTTATCTGAACCTTAGACTATTTAGAAATGTCAGTTTCTGAATATTTGGTGTTTACCTAGGTACCTTATTGTTACTAATTTCTGATTTAATTCCACTGTGCCTGGAGAATAGATTCTGTATGATTTCAGTTAAATTTACTGAATCTTTTCTGTGACCCAGCATGATGCATATTGGTGAACATATCAGTGTCCTTAATAAATATTCTGTAGACATGTGATACGGGTTTTATAAACATTAAGTAAGGTAAGGTGGTTGACAGTGTTGTTGGGATTATGTGTTTTTACTGATATTTTAATCTGGTTGTTCTATCAGTTGCTGAAAGGGGGTATTAAAATCTCCAACCATGTTGTACTTGTCTCATTTATTTTGAAGCTCTGTTATTAGATACACACACACTTATGTCTTCCTACAGGACTTTTTATCACTATGAAGTCTCTCACTATCTCTGGTACTATTCTTTGTCTTGATGTCTATTTTTCTGAGATTAATATAGCTGTTCAAATCTTTATATTTACAGTTTCCATGGTATATCTCTTTCCATCCGTTCACTTTACACCTCTCTGTTCTTTATATATATTTTAAGTGTCTTTTGTAGACTGCATGTAGTTGGGATTATTTTTTCAAGATCCATCCTGATGATCTGTATTGGAGTGTTTAGTCCACTAAAGTAAGTACTGATGATTAGAGTTGGAGCTACCATTTGACTGTTTTTTTCTATTATTGTTTTCTCCTGTTGCCTTTGTATAATTTAATAAACTTGAGAATTCCATTATACTAATACCTACTAGCTTTTAAGGTACACTGATTGCTCTAGGGATTACTAAATATATCCTTCACTTCTCAGTCTACTGAGCTAATACTGTAACACTTAATGTAACATGTAGAAACCTTGGATTCAGGTAGATCCGTTTTACTTTCTGCCATCCTTTATGCTATAGTTGCCATACAGCTTATGGTTACATCCTTTACAATTCAGTGTTATAACTTGTGCTTAAAATAGTCCTATGTATTTAGAGAAATTCCAAGGAAAAAAACTTTTAGAGTTACCCAGCTATTTATCATTTTTTAAAGTGTTTTTATCTTTTTATTTTTACTGAGGAATTTGATAAATAGCATTATATTAGTTTCAGATGTACAACATAATGATTCAAAATTTTCATATATTGCAAGATGATTACCATAATAAATCTACTTAACATCTGTCACCATATATAATTACAGAATTTTTCCTATAATTACAACTTTGAACATCTACTCTCTTAGTAATACAGTACTGCATATTTGAAAGTTGCTAACTACAATTCCCATGCTGTACATTACAACCCCATGACTTCTTTATAACTGGGAGTTTGTACCTTTTGACTCCCTTTAACCATCTTGCATCCACTCAGCTAGCAACCACAAATTTGTTCTCTGTAAGATTCCACATATAAGTTAGATGATATAATAGTTGTCTTTTTCTATTTCACTTAGCATAAACCATTTAAGGTCCATCCATGTTGTCCCAAATGGCAAGAGTTCATTCTTTTTAATGGCTACATAATATCCCATTATATGTGTGCACACACACCCACATCTGCTTACTCACTGACCTGTCAATGGGTGCTTAGGTTGCTTCCAACTTGGCTCCTATAAGTCGTCCTGCAGTGAATGTGGGAGTGCGTGTGTCTTTTGGGGTGGTTAGTGCTTTTGTTTTCTTTGGATAAATACCCAGAAGTAGAATTACTGGATCACATGGTAGTTCTGTTTTTAATTTTTGGAGGCAGCACATTCCCACCAACAGTGCACAAGGGCTCTCTTTTCTCCACATCCTTGACAATACTTCCTATCTTTTTGATAACAGCCATTCTAACAGACGTGACGTGCTATCTCATTGTGGTTTTGTGATTCGCCATTTTCAGCGCTACTCTCTCAATCTGTCCCACCCTCTCCTTCCCGCTGTGTCTACAAGTCTGTTCTCTACATCCGCATCTCTATTTCTGCCCTGCAGATAGCACCGTTCTTCTAGATTCCACATATATGCATTATATACGATATTTTTCTCTTTCTGTCTTACTTCACCCTGTATGCCAGTCTCTAGGTTTATCCACCTCATTAGAACTGACGAGTTCTTTCCTTTTACATATAATGGAATATTACTGAAGCAACTGAGCACACACAACAGCTTCTTTTATCCACTCATCTGTCAGTGGACATCTGGGTTGCTTCCATGTCCTGGCTATCATAAACAGTGCTGCAGTGAATACTGGGGTACATGCAGCTTTTGAGTGACGGTTTTCTCAGGGTAGATGCCCAGCAGTGGAACTGCTGGGTCACATGGTAGTTTTACTCCTAGTGACAGTTTAAGGAACCTCCACACTGTTCTCCACAGTGTGACACTGTGTATTTTGCCTCCATTCTTGAAGGATATTTTCACTGGTTACAGAATTTTAGGGTGACAGTTTTCTCCTAACAACTTTTTAAAGATGTTGTTCTGATGTCTTCTGGCCTCCATAGTTTCTGACATGAAGTTAGTGTAAGTAATATGTCATTTCTCTGAGTGATTTCAATTTTGTTTCTGTATCTTTGGCTAGTAGCTGCTTCAGTATGACATACCTGGGCATGGGTTAGATTTGTTGAGTTTTTTATATGCATACAGATTTATCTTTCACTAAATTTGGAAAAATTTTAGCCATTTTATATATATATATATATTTTTTTTTCCCCGAGAATTTTTTTCTACCTAGAGAAACTGGGAGGGTCAGCCAACAGTGTAATAATATCTTTAAAGTGCTATTAGGAGAAAACGCCAAATATCTGTTGAAAATATCCTGAAAGAATGAAAGCAAAGGCAAAATAAAACATTTCAAATAAGGGAAAACTAACAGAATTCACTGCCCAGTAAGCCTGTAATATAAGCAATGTTCAAGGATAGAATTTCATTTAGAACTCCACTTCTAGTTTTAAGTCCATTACTTCCTATGGTCCTCATGGTGTTTCTCTCTTTTACTTGAGGGAACTTCAGAAGCTGCATCTTACCTGAGAGAAATACTCTTCTGAGATACGTGCAGCCCACTCGATGCACTGCTCCAGGGGCCGGCAGGGGTTGGACACGTCAGCACACTTGATCAGCATCCTTTTGATCAGAGTCCGGTTCTCTGGAGCCCTGAGCATGGTATTTATGGCTTCTTGATCTTTATCAGTTTCCTAAAGCATGAGTGGAATTCAAAGCAATCAAAACGGGACCCCAGGTACCAAGCCCTGTTTTATTGTGGCCCCACCGTAACCACGGTGGGGCTCTGTCTGGGATCTACGGTTAGGGTCTCTCAAAGTAGTGCCGGGGATGTTCTGAGGTTGGCCCTCACTCTGCAGTGGGGAAAACCAAGGTCCAGTGAGATTCCAGCAGAACCCGGAAGTACAGCGTAGCACTGGAGGCTGGCATATCTGCCTTTCCCCATCTTGACTCTTTCTCTGTTTCTCACAGTTGCCTTTTCTTTCTGTTCTATCACTCACTAAGTACTCAAAAGACTGGCTCTATCTTTTATTATTTACATTCATTAAAAAACACTGAACTGGAAAGTGAAACCTTTCTCTGCCCTTGCCACTGGCGGTCCTATGGTCCGCCAGGGGCTCTGCTGCTCCCCACCCAGCCCTGGGAGAGGCGTGATCCTGGGAGTCCGCCACCGGTGTGCACAGCGTGTCAGATACACTGATGTTCCTAAACTCCGCCCTCACATTTTATGGTGGACAGAGGACTTAGTCACAGTCTTGTGATCTGCACTCACAAAGGTATCTTGTGGTAGGCGTGAAAATCAGTATAATTTACCATTATATTTTACAGATGAGGATGCCAGGACTCTGAGAGGTGAAGAGACTCAGCCAGAGGTACTGAGCTGGCCCAGGATAAATGCGTGAGCCCTGCCTCTAGTCTGGACTCTTGTCTCTCCACAGTAGTGCCTGTGTCTGACTCACAGGGAGCCCTTCTGGATATGGAGCCTCAGCCCATGGGGTGAGGGGCTCCTGAAACAAATTCAGGTTGGAAGAGTGAGTACTGGGTCAAAGACATGAGCAAGCATCTCCTCTGATTCTGAGCCACCAAGCAGCTTCCAGAGGAGTCAGCCACGTGGTTTCTGTAAGCAGTCACAGTCATCCCCTCTCGGTGGGGACTAGATGGGTGGGGGGGACCCTGAGCCCAGGCTGCCTGGTCTCCTCAAAAGTGACAGACACTGTGACCTCAGTGATTCTCATCTCCCACTGCCCACCAGCTTTGTGCTGACCCTTCTCTCTGTGCAGGTGTGTGACTACTGTTCTGTACTGCCCGCTGGGTGACTATTTTCTTCCACCTGCTATGACCCACTGGATCCTGGTTTCCAGTCTCTCAGTAAAAATCCAAGTAGTGACAGCAGAGAGGAGGAACGTGACTGTCAAGGAGAATGAAGACTCTGCTGAGTCTGGCAACTTCCCAGAATGAACGGAGGAAGCCAAGTCTGCGAGGTACGTGGTTTCTTTCTGTGGGGTGGGGTCAGCTGGGGTATCTGTGCATGGCAGAATGACTTGGAAAGGGCGTAAAGTCTCTGACAGACTGGAGAACGGGCAAGGGTGAGGACAGCAGAGTTCTCAGCAGGTTTCAGATCAGTTGAGACAGGGACAAGTCTGAAGGGTGATAAGCTAGAAAGCCAGGGACAGACAGAAGCCCCGGCCAAACAACTGAGCTGCAGCAGTAGAGCTGGAGTTCAGGGGCTATCTTCTTAGGATGAGTCGTCTCTGTGCTCGGTAAAGACTGGCAGGGGGTGACAGGAGTAGGGAGGAGCCTGGAGTTGGTGGTCAGGCAGCTGTGGGCCTCAGGCGTGTGCTGCGCTCACACTGACCTAGCGTAGCGGGTGCTGTTTATCCAGAGCACACCTTGTGCCGTGTCCTCAGCGCTGCGCCTCGAGGGCTACTGTGCCCACTCGAGACAAGGAAGTGGTGAAAAAGAGCCGAGAACTCAGAATGCGTGCTTTCTCAGCTGTGGGCTCCTGTCTGGGGAAGCAGTTAATGTTCTTCTCTCGCCAAAAAGTTCTGAACTCCATGCCTCAAATCCAACACCACCAGCACCCTGTGGTCCAAGTCCAGGAGCCTCCCCAACCCCCATCCTCCTGTGACACAAACCAGCAGAGGACAGGTCGGCTGCACAACGGGCAGTGGCTGGCGAGAGACCTCGTGGTCTCCAACTGGCCCCAAAGTGCTCAGAGGCGGAGGACGGGGCAGGGCGCGGGAATGGCCCACCTCTCTATCGTCAAGCCCCTTCAGAATTGTCATGCTTTTTCTTGTATGTCTTGCCAGGTCTTTGTACTTTAATTTCCATTGGTTAAAAAATTATTTATATGCAGTGAGCCCAGTGCAGGGATGATAATACTCGTGATCTCTTAAGCCCAGGTTTCCCCACAACACACAGGAGGAAGAGCCCTAAACACAGACTCCATTTGCAGTCAGCTCACTTACCTCCTCTTCTTCTAATGCTACCAAGGGCTTGTTGATGATGTTGACAAATTTGTTGACGTGCTCAAAGTGCTTTGTCATTTCTGTGGCTAAGACCATGTCGATGATACCCTGGCGCAGCGTCTGGTAGTCGTTCCTGTTTCAGACAAAAAAGGAGAGGCTGCTGCTGATTACTGATCCAGACAAGACAGGTGCTCCTGGAAACCAGCTGTGATCTAGGACCTGTGTCCACTGCGGCTGAAATTCTAATGAACTGGGGCAGCAGTGGCAGGCCATGCTTTAAAGAATGTGAAGGTTAAAGGTTGCTGCCTAGACTGCTATTAGTAAGGAGAACCTGAACAGAAGTTAAAATGAGAATCTTTGGGCAAAACTATGGGGTTCCCTGGTAGCTCAGCTGGTAAAGAATCTGCCTGCAATACAGGAGACCCCAGTTCTATTCCTGGGTTGGGAAGATCCCCTGGAAAAGGGATAGGCTACCCACTCCAATATTCTTGGGATTCCCTGGTGACTCAGACGGTAAAGAATCTGCCTGCAATGCGGGAGACCTGGGTTCTATCCCAAGATCCCCTGGGGAAGCACATCACAACTCACTCCAGTATTCTTGCCTGGAGAATCCCCATGGACAGAGAAGCCTGGCGGGCTACAGTCCATGGGACTGCAAAAAGTCGGACATGACAGAGTGACTAAGCACAGCACATGCGTAAGACTATAGATACAGTGTTCATAGTGTTCTCATAAGCAAAAGGCATATAGTTCTTAAGATTAAAGAAAAGCTAGAACATAGCCAGCTGGGGTTATTAAGAACGTATCCCACACAGAGGAACCTTGAGACCCAACAATCTTAGAGCCCAGAAACAGAGGGTGAACCATCTGAAAGCTGAGAGAATCAATGGTGCGTACCTGATGCCTCTTCCTCTAGCCCTTTATATTTATTTTAAAAATTTATTTTTTGAGGATGGAAACCATTTAATTAAAAACATAAAAGGTACAAAGAGTATAAACTGAACTCTCTATGCAGCTATGCTGTTCTTTTCCCTGGAGACAGGCATAGCTGTCAGGGTCTTGTGCATTTTTCCAGCAATAACTGATGTATATGTAAGCAACTATGGAAAAACCAACTTTAAGTCCACATATGAAATTCTAAAACACAGAAAAAAAGGTGTTTTTTTTTTTATCCCTTAGGTTTAATAACTTTCCTTAAAATCCCAATTAGTAAGTATTCCTCATGACAGATCATTTCTAACAGCCCCACCCTAGACAGTGAGGGCACCATCAAGAAGAGAAGACACTAATCTCACAGCGTCACCAATCAGACATGAGAAGTTTGCTGGGCAGAGTATGTTGGGAATCTGCCTGGCAGAGATGTAAGATGACAGCTTCTGAATCTGTCAAGGTGTTAGCCTTACACTGTTGTCTTGAAATGTTCAGGACACAACGGGACTGAACCTTGAAAACATCATGCTTGTGAAAGAAGCCAGACCCAGAAGACCACTTCCTGGGGTGCTTCCAATCGTCTGAAATGCCCAGAACTCACAAAGCTACGGAGGCGGAAGGTAGATCTGCGACTGCCTACCGGGGGACAGGAGAGTGACTGCTCGTGAGTTCGAGGTTCCTTTGGGGGTGATGGAAATGTTGACTATACGGAAGACTGCACAACTTGGAATATACCAAAAACCCCACACGCTTTAAACGGGTGAACTGTATAGTACCTAATTATATCTCAACAAATTGTTTTTTAGAGAGCAAAAGGAAACATACTTTCCAGCTCACTGTTCTTACCGCTCCATGTTTTTAAAGATGTTGCATTTGTCATCGCCGGTGGTCAGCTGGAAGGCCAAGGCTGCATGGTGGTGCTCCAGCACAGCCATGTCGTTGTAGAGAATGGCCAGCTCGCTCCCGGCATTGCAGAGGAAGGAGTTGGTCCTCCCGGGGTGGTCCACATCGTGGATAGTGGCTGCGATGAGGGCAGCAACCTCATCAAGTGGGTCTAAAGTTTGCTGAAAACAAGAGTTCTTTTAAAAATTGGGGCATGGCACTGAAAGCAAGGTAGCCTTCTGTGTAGTTTCTGCCCTTCTGACTTTAAGGTAAGAATATTTCAAACTTCTGAGAAAAGCATAGTGTTGAGAAAATCCAGTTTTCCTAACTCTACTCAGAAATAGTTTTCATCTTTGCATGTTTCAGAGGAAACATTATCTGATTCTCAGTCTCACACAAGTTAGGGATTTACCAAGACACAGGGTGTCCTCACCAGACAGGAGTCACCTCCTCAGCCAGTCTGCCTTTAGACCCATCACATAAAAAGGTCCTTAGTCTGAGGTATTGACTTTCTACTTGGAACATTACTTTGATTTAAAATTATCAATTGGGAAAGTAAGATCCCACATGCCATGCAGCATGGCCAAAAGTTTTCATTTAAAACTTTAAGTACAGAAGTGCATGGTACTTTCTTCTAGTAGTCTCCATTTCTAATGTGTATATTCCTGTTTTCTGTATTTTTGATTAGTCTGACTTGCAGTGAATTCTCTTGGTTGTTTCAAAGAACAATCCCAGATGATCACATTGCTCTTCTCATTCTATAGGTTTTGATACATAGGTTTCTCATTTTGTTGTTTTCTGTTATTTTTGGTTTTATTTCTTTGTTTAACCCCAATTTGTTCGAAATATTTTCTCATTTGTAGTGGCTGACATTTTTAAAGTTTTTTGAAGTATATCAAAACTGTGTCTTAGTATCAAGATCATTTTTGGAAATATCCTACGAACACCTGAAGAAAAGGTGTATATCTAATTAACCAGGCTTGTAAATTTATTTAAATTGAAATTCAATAGTTTTAACTTAAAAAAAAGGTTTTATTGGCCATGCTGCATGGCATGTGGGATCTTAGTTTCCCAACCAGGGATTGGACCTGCAGCAACTGCATTGGAAGCATGGAGTTCAACCACTGGACCACCAGGGAAGTCCCCAGGGAGTTTTAACTTTAAATGGGTGCATTTTATGATGTGAATTACATCAATAAATTATGTTAAAAATTAAGTTATTAATAGCTTTCTGAATGTGTATTTGTATGTTATCTATCAAGGAGTCTCAAAAGCATTAAATTACAGCAAAAATTAGGTTCCCTTTATGCTGAACCACACCGACACAGATGTCTCTCTTCTGCCCTCTGTGTTCATACTTTATGAGAACAGACCTCTCCCTGGACTCTTGTTCTACCTACGGTCTTAGTCATGACCTTTAGTAAAACAACAACAAAAAACCACCAAAGAACACAGCTAGAGGGAGGCTGGACTTGCCTGCCCTGCACTCGTGCCGGGAGGCTGACCTGTCTCACTCCTCACGAGGCCCCGATTCTCACTGATTCTTCCGCTTTCAGGTGCTTCTGACAGTGAAACGGCCGCGCACCAGCGCTCCCTGGTCTTCTGTGCCAGTTTATGGCGGATGCTGACGGAAATACTAATAACACAAATACTCTGGCAAAGCAGTGCAGGTCTAGTTGCTGCTTCGAACATTTCCCTAATGAAACAATTTACAATGTGAAAAGCTTTCTTAGGAAGCTTGGTTTGGAAGTGGGCAGTGAGCAGAGTGCCTTGGATGGCACTTTCTTCTCTGACACTCTTACTGTGATACACTCACATTCCCTTTGCTCCTGAGCCCTCAAAGCTGGAGCTAAAGTGGCTCCTATTCGAAGGTGGAATGCCCAGGGCCACATTTGGAATTAGTTATCCACTCCCCAGAGCCAGGGTGTGGTCCTGCTCCTCAGGAGGCCGCACCCTTCCAGGGCCAGACTGCACCCTATACCCTGCACCCTCACCCCTGCTGTGAAGCACAGGGCACCAACACAGCTCACCTTGATCCTCTCTTTGCAGAGAAAGTAGGCAGTGGCATGCAGCACATCAGCAGAGTGTGTGGAGTTGTGGTAGGGGTTGGAAGCGTGATAATTGGCTTCGATCACCTGTAACCAGGATCTCAGCGTTGCCTCGGGGCATTTTAAGAATTCACAGACTCCGAAGCGAGCGAACACTTTGAGACCAAGGTAAATCAAAGGCCTATAGAGAAAAACATACACAGCATTAAATCAAAGTAGAGAAACAGGTAGAGTGTCTGATCTGTTCAGATCCAACAGGCAAACCTGAGCCAGACTTCCGGGAGTAAGTGGGACAGAAAGTGGAGCCTGTGAGGGTGGCCTGCAGGGGGCACCCTGTCGCCCTCTCTCCTGGTGGCCAGCACCAGCCCTGGGCAGAGCCCAGCTGCAATTCTGGGGGCACCTGCCTGGTGCTCCTACTGCCCTAACTGCTGCAGAGTCCTCCCGGCACCAAGAGGGTCTCCAGGTCAATGTGCTGCCAGGCTAACCGCGTCCTCCCCTGTGGCCTTGCTGGACGTGTGTCACTGGCCAGACGTCTTGCTGGAAGAAGATACCAGTTCTCCACAGCAGCACACGAGCCAGACGCTGGCACACATCATGTGATGGTCTCAACACTCTGGAGGTGGGGGTTTCCCCAGACAGGTGACCAGCTGGTGCCAAATGAGGCCTGTCCTTGAGAGTCACCGTCATCCAGCCTCTGGCCTTTACTTTTGACTCTGTTGAGGCAGTGGCCAAACTGGTTGGGCTCCCAGAACTTGGGCAGACTTGCCCTGTCCCAGCTCACATTAGGATGTAAACCAGTGCCCACAGCTTTGTTTGCCGCTGTCACTGGCCCTGTGGGGCACACAGATGCAGAATGTCTTAGAAACTTGACTTGCTCTGAGTGTGAGCAAAGGGCAGGGGCTATCATGGGGACCACCACCCACATGGGATGAGACCTGACGAGTCTCCTGTAACGGCCCCTCTCTGCCTGTCTGCTGGGGTTGATGCCTCACCCTCCTGAAGGGCAGCGCTGGCTGGCATCAGGTCTGAATGCCCTTCCCGTGTGCCAAGCCAACCACACTCCTCTGGCTGAGTGTTCTCCAGTGAGGTGTAAAATGGGAGGGGAAACCCAACCCTTCCCTGCTCTAGGGGACCACACTCAGGTCAGGATGCTGGAGTGTGGGGTGTCCCCATGCCTGTCACCAACACAGCAACCAAGATCTGGGGGCAGCTCTTATCAGCATGTACATCCATGTATTATTTTTTTGGTTGTGCTGAATGGCATGTGGGATCTTAGTTCCCTGACCAGAGATCAAACCTGAGATCCCTGCATTGGAAGTGTAGAGTCTTAACCACTGGACTGCCAATGGTTCTGAACTCTGAAGTGAGACTCTTTGCTGCAGTGTCAACATAACACTACTTAATACCTACAGGAGAAATTAATAACCGTATCTTACAAAAAGAAAACCTCTGCTACTTGGAGACTCCAAGTAAGTCACTTTCTCTCTCTGTGGCAGTCATGGCCAGGCGAATTCCCCTTGGCTTCTCCCTGATCCCTTGCTGACGCTGAGGCCCTGGAGACTCAAGGCATCTGCTGCTCTTTCCCTGGGGCCTCCTCCCTGACCGGGGACCGGCTCTGAGCAGAGCCTACACTCCCGGAGAGGTTTTCTCCACACTGGCCCTTGGAATCAAACTCCCTGTCTGCTGAGCTTCCGTGGGCTCACCTTTTATGAGTGGCAGCCTCCAGTTCAAAAATATTGAAGTCCCAGTACTCCTCCTTTTCCATGGCCCGAGTTATCTGTGATGGAACGTCGTGAAGGGAGATGGGGACGATGCTGCTGCTGGGAGCCTGCTGAAGGTCTGCAGGGTGAACAGAACGGGATCAACAGGCTTGACGGTGTTTGCTGTCCCTCAGGGGGAGCAGCAGAGCTTTGGGGGCGGATGCTTTGTTTCTTAGGGTTTATGATAAACCAAAAACTTCTGATAAAAAAAAAATCTCAAAATTTTTATCTGAAACTTTATCTTCATCACTTAAGTGTGGCGATAATACTAATGAAAGTATTAGTTGCTCAGTCGTGTCTGACTCTGCAACCCCATGGACTATAGCCTGCCAGGCTCCTCTGTCCATGGATTCTCTAGGCAAGAACACTGGAGTGGGTAACCTTTCCCTTCTCCAGGGGATCTTCCCAACCCAGGGATCGAACCCAAGTCTCCTGCATTGCAACCAGATTATTTATTGTCTGAGGCACCAGGGAAACCCCAATAGTATTAGCTAAAATACTAATAGCAATCCAATAAATTAAAAAGGAAAAACTTACTTTTTGTTGTTAGAACATACTCATTTCCGGATAATCTTCGCAAACCATCCTGATAAAAATCAAGTAAATAAAAAACAGGGAAATCACAAGTATTCCTTACTCCTTGAAAACCCAGGACAGCCAGTCACAGAGGACAGCTGCGGGCGGCTGTCTCCATCCACACGCACACACCGAAGCTCCCCTGTGATCACCCGTCTGATGACTGCCTTACTGGTATGAAATCTAGTGGCTTTAGCAAGCACCAATTAGGCAGGGAGGTGAATTTTTATTTCTGAACTTTGTCACCAAGACAGAAGGTGACAGATGGTAATGGAATGGTCTGTTTTCCACAGAGCTGGAGGCCTCTATACTAGACAGCTGGAGGCGGCACCTAGAGCTCCTGGTCCAAAGCCTCCAGCTAACAAAATGATCCCCCAGCCTCCTCCCAAGACGTCACCTAGTCTGTACAGGATGCTCTGGAGGGAGCCAGTCGTCCTGTTCTGTAATACGGTATGAAACACTTCGTATTTTTTTCTGCCCCAGTCTTCAAAATCTTTAAGTTTTATTTAAATCAACTACTTGTAGAGCCCTTAAGTAAAAATGGAGACCCAACGCAGCGGACAAGCTGGCTGTCCTGAACACTCTCCTCCTTCTGTTCCAAGCTGAGGTCCCCCGTACCCACCACCCCCTGGATAGGCAGCAGGTGGGTGACGGCTCAGCAGGAGGGCAGCTGAGCCTGGGCAATGGATGATCTAGGCCTTGGCTGACCCCACACACAAAGAGCACTGTGTAGGACAGCATGTCAACAAGTAACCTCTGAGAAAACAAGCGAGAGCAGCGGGATGGAGCCACAGCCTGTCGGTACACTCACAGACACCAGGCCCCCGACGAGGTCGTTGGCATGAGGATCATCGTCCTTAGCACCGAACTGTGGTGAATATAATTCAGTGGTTCTTAGAATTTCCAACACACGGTCTAAAGCTTCTGTCACAGGCATGGGACTGCTTTCCTGGGCAGCATTGATGATATTGATGACCTATAATAATACGGAAAGAAAAGTCCTGACTCTCATCACCTTAAAGGCAATGTGAGAGCAACCCAAAGAGTCAGGCTGGCAGCAGGGCTCATTGTTAGCTTAAGAAAGCCAAAGTGCTCCTGCCGCCCTCCTCCGTCCGCGGAGGCAGCAGCTCCATACACCTAGGAGAGCCTCATCACGGCTGCGGGTCACTGCGTCACCTTGGTGATGGGCGCCTCGATCGTCATGGAATGGATCCGGGCCATGGAAGAGTGTCGTCTCTGGCTGGAAACTGTGGAGAGACAGGTGGTGCAGGGATCAGGGTGAGCGTGGCCTCACTCACTGCCTCCCACCCTCCTCCTCCAGGCCCGAGTGAAGGGGCAGGACCAGAGCTACCAGGTGGCTCAGCTCCCTCCCCATCCTACCAAGCCCAGGATTCTGGCAGACCAACTCTGCCTCCTTCGGTTCAAGGCACTGGGAGGCATGTGACCCCCTAGACTGAACCTCTGAGGTCACAGGCCATCGAGAGAACAGAGGAAGCAATCTAGCAAGTCGAGGCCACACATTAGCCTCTCTGTGTCTGTAACAATAACGTTTTATAATTCAGCTTGCGCTACCCAGGAGAGAAACGTTCTGAAAGACAATGCCACACAGGCCCTTTGTTTCATAGATGGCGGGAACAATACATACAACTCAATTAACTGAAATCTGTATTTCTGGTTCAGTTTTTCAAGGCATCCTTTGGTGCTTTTCACTTTCTGCTTGAGACAGTTACCTAATCCGTCTAGATTAGCTGAGGTAGGTGGCAGGTATTATTGCTCTAATGTTTGTTAATTTTTTGTTGCTCCTGTCAAGACCCAGTTCCTCTGGGGTGGGGAGAAGCCCGGGCAGTGAACGGGCAGGAAAAGACACTCATGTGGTGTTCTGTCTCTCCCTGAAAGCCCCACTGTCCAGCCACATGCTGTTTACCAAGGGCCAGAGAGGACCACACACTGCTCTACCCCTCTGAGATGTCGGCCTTATTTTACCAAACAAGGGCCTGAGGAGAAACCACCAGGACTAACCTACTCAGGGGCTCTCACATGCTTCAAACTGCAGAGACCAACAAAAACTCCCTAAATCTAATGTTGGTGACCGGCACATGGACGCTGTCTTTCCATTTTACCCAACAAGGTCATTAAACCAAAAATAGAAACCACTATTCTATCACTATGTCATAACAGGACTTATTCTCATTAAAAAATATAGTGAAGGTGACATATACTTATAAAAACCAAACAATACAGTGAATACAATAAGGTGAAAAAGAATAAAGATTGTTGTGACTATGTTTGCAGAAAATCTGAAAGACTCTTCAAATGCTACACTTACAATCACTAAGTTTATCAAGGTTACTGGGTGGAAGGTCAATACACAAAAGTCAATTATATTTCTACATATTAGCAACAAACAACTGGAAACTAAAAAAGCATTATGACAGCATCAAAAAAATCAGTATTCAGGAATAAATCGAATGGATATCTAAGTGTAGGACTTCTACACTGAAAATGCGAAACACTGCTGAGAAAAAAGACAACCTAAATAAAGACAAAGAGCATATTCATGTTTTGAAAGACTCAGTATTAGCAAGATTTCAAGTTTCTCCAACTTGATCTATAGATTTAAGACACTCCCAAATAAAATCCCAGGAGGTTGTGTGTGTGTGTGTGTGTGTGTGTGTACTAAGTAGCTGATTCTAAATGCTATATGGAAATGCAAAGAACCTAGAATAATCAGGATAATCTTGAAGAACTTTACTAGCTATCAAGACTCACCATATAACTGTAGTAACTGATCATGGTATTGGTGCAAGCAAGAACTAACAGAACAATGAAACAGAATACATGAGTCCAGAACAGACCATATATTTATAGTCAACTGGTTTACAAGAATGATACTATAGCAAAAGATTTTTCCATATGGTGATGGCCCGGTTTGGGTTTCCCTGTAGGGAGAAAATTCATCCTTGATCCCGACCCTCACTCAATATAAAAATTGATTTGGAATGAATCATAGAGCCAAAGTGAAAGATAAAACAATAAGGCTTATAGAAGACAATGTGGGAGAAGTCTTCATGACCTTGGGATACAGAAAGAGTTCTTAAACAGGACACAAAAAAGCACTAGGTGTAATAGAAAACACTGATTAAATGAACTTTAAGATTCATTAAGAACCTCTGTTCATTAAAAGGCTATTAAGAGTGAAAATGCAATCCACAAACTAAGAACAGTGTGTCTGGAATACTTATATCCACATCTAGAATATGAAAAGAATTCCTACAACCAACAAGCAAGAGATAACCCAATGAAAAAAGTGGGCAAAATTTATGAATGTCACTTCACAGAAGAGGATATCCAAATGGCCAGTAGGCATATGAAAGGGGTGTCATATGGAAAATTAAAATTAAAATCACATCTGGTAGAGTAACTATAGTTTAGAGCCTAGTGTAACCCAGTGTGAGAGAATGAGGAGCAATTGGAACGCTCGAAGATGAGGGATGGCATGAGGCACAGCCCCTGCCGGGAGAACTGTGCACAGGTGCCCAGAGGCCCCAAGGTGCCAGTCCTAGGCGATGGATCCACATGTCCACAAAGAAAGACCTACATAGAAGCATGCACAGCAGCCTTACCCTTAACAGTCCTCAAATGGAAAGGTGAACACAAAACGACCATTCCTGAGAGAATGGATAACAAATCATGGCACATACAAACAATGAAGTACTATCAAGCAATAGGAAAGAACCAACTGCTAACCACCCCCAGCAACGTGGATGAACCTCCAGATGCGAAGACGAGTGAAAGGAGCCATGCTATGTGCATGCTGTACAACTCCATTTCTGTGAGGCACAAGAAGAGGCCAGATTAACTCATGTGCAAGAAATGAGTGGATGCCTCTGTGTGGTGGGACCTGTGCCCGAGTGCAGGCCTGCAGGTGTGTATTTTCTGTATCTATTTTGGCGTGGGTGGTAACAGTCTATACAGGTCAACGGTACAGTACTGTCAAAACTTACTGAACTCAACACTTAATATGAATTATATGTCAATTTCAAGTCAGTCAAAAAGAACAAAGGTTAAAACCCAAAAACATTAAAATAAAAATGTTTAACTCTTCAAAACAGAGAAAGGGACAAAGTAATGCAAAGGATGAAGAGGAGTCACAGTGTGGCAGCGAAGATGGTATGGGGCATCCGAGTGACCTCTGCTCTGCTCAAGGGCCGTGAGAGGGAGGACCATGGTGAAGATGGTGCCAGAAGCTGCCATGACCCCTGCCAGGCACCACACACACTCAGTTAATCCTTATGTTGTCCCCTGTGGACCGCAGAATTATCCCCATCTGATGACGTGGAAATGGAAGCACTCAAGTCCACCCTCAAGGCTGCACAGAAAGTAGATGAAGCTGGGACCTGAACCAAGGTCAAGCTGAGGCCTGCACCCACACACTTCCCTGTACCACCTCTGCCCCCTGCCCCTGCAGCAGAGGGGGGCATCTATTCTTTATTCCCTGACTCCATCATAAGGGTCAGAGGAACCTACCGGCAAAGGAGTCAGGGGCGAGGGAGAAACACACGTAGACTTCTATAGGGGCCCCCTGCCTGCTGAGCTTGAGGGTGGGGGCAGTGACCCAGACAAGATGAGGAAGGGAGCCTCATGTTTCCACGTGCCCACCACTCAGAGGAGCACGTTTTTCTCCTCGTCTTTGTCACCTACCTTCATTTGTTCTCGAGGCAACAGTTTTGACATCGAGGGAGCTTTTTCTCCTGTCTTTATGTTTGCCTGACTGATTATCTGTGGAAATAAATGATAAATTACCTCCATGAAGAGATTTTAACAACATATTAGTAAAATTACCAATATGAAAGCTTTAAAAGACAAAATTTAAGATTTAGAATGCCATTTAGGATGCTGCAAAAATCAACCCAGTACACCAAGATGAACTCTCTGAACAACTGGGTTTAAGGGAGACCAACTTTCTCAAAAAATTTTCCACTCACCATAAACGAGGGCTTTTCAGTTTCTAGATTACAGTGTAATTAGAGTCTCAGGCCACAAAAACTGTCAGAAATGAACTCAGGAGAATTTCACCTACTTCTACATAGTTGAACAAGTGCTGGGAAAATTTTGATCCCCATCCACCCTTGTCCCAAAGTGAAAAAATCTTTTCTGTGTTTTTTCTACAATACAAGCCCTAAAATGTCCCGGGGGAGACTGTGCCTCTCTTCTGGAGGCAGGACAGGGAGCGCTGGTCTGGGGTCTACTTCTCTGCGCCCACTTCCTGTGGATGGCACCACTGACCCTCCAGCCCAAACAGGAGGGGTCCGACTCCTCTCTCCCCGCAACCCCATGCCAATCAATGACAAGGCCAAGGTAACCTTCCTTCCTGCACCCTCCTGGGTGTCACCCGTGGTGCCAGGCCTCTCCAGCCTGTCCTCATTTCACAGATGAGGACATTGGGAGCCCCGTGAGATGAGCTCGTCTCTGCCTTCTCCTGGCTTCCTCCCTGGACTCTTCCTCGCATACAGGATCTGGCCCTTGGTACTCCTCTCCACCATCCAGAACCTTCTCCACTTGCTTGCTGGTACGTTCTCCTCTATGTGGGCACTGGTAATGACCTTGCCAAGATCGCCGATGACCTCCCTGTTGCTACCTCTGAAGGACTCGAGTCAGTCGTAACCTGACTTGTCTGACTTGTGTACTAGACACCAGTCGGTGCTAGACTGAGCTCGCTTTCTGGAAACTCTGGTCCGCACACGTCCACCCTGGCTTTCTCTGCGCCTCTTGCTGTTCCTTCCTGGTCTCCATCACCAAGTCTCCTGTTCCTCAGCACCCTGCTGTTCCCATAGGCTCATCCTCTGCACCCCCTTCTCTTCTCAGACAGCACAGTCTCCTCATTCTTCCCTACGGCCTTTACTCAGTCCCGTGCTGCTATTGTATTCCGGGCCTTCCTCCTGAGCCCCAGACTTCCATCCTCCCCGGTCACTCGTCACTTCCATGGGGATGGCCCTCAGAGCTTCAGAAGAGCTGGCCGTCTTCTCCAGGCCGCTCCTCATCCCAGTCGCTGGGCAGCATCTACCTGTCCACTCAGCTGGAGGCCAGTCGTCCGTGACGCCTCCCTGCCGCGCTCCCTCAAGTGCGCAGGTGTGATAACTATCTAGATTCTACCTCCTAAACATCTCTCCCCGCTCCTTCCCTGTCCAGGCTCGGACACCTGTCATTGTCCTCTGGATTACAGGGACAGCCTGCCTCACCGGTCCTACCAGGCCCAACCTTGCCCTCTCCGACCCATTCTCTCCAGACAGTGCTCACTCTTCTGATTAGAACATTTTAATGGTGCTTCACTGTTTTTAGGGTCAGATGTAAATTCCCCAGTGTGGACCCAGGGTCCCTTGTGTCTGAACCTCGTCTCTCCAGCTACCGTGAGTTACCTAGGATGTGCTAGGCCACCTCCCAGACCTCTCTGCCGTGGCACAAACTGCTCACCCCCACTTAGGAGGGCGCCCCTCCCCGGCTGCCTTCTCCTCCCTCTCTGCCTTCTCCGCCTGGTTAATACTCCGTCCTCTTGGAGATGCAGGTCAGATGTGGTTCAGGTATCCTCCCCTCTGGGGAGCCTACCCCTAATGCCTCAGCCCCACCCCGACCCCAGCCCTCCAGGAACCACCGGCTTTACTCAGCAGCTCACTAATTGTGAACGAGGTGAGGGCAGAAGTGACGTTCCCCGCCCCTTCCTGGGTGACCAGCACTGCCAGCACGCTGCAGATGCTCAACAGACACGTGTCTGCTTCTCCACACATACGCACACACACAAACCAGAGCACCACTAACAAACCACTCCGAGTCCATGGCTCGCCTGCTCAACACTCTCAGCACCTTGGAGGTAAAGAGGAACTCCCTGGCAGTCAAGGACAGGAGAAGTGTGCTGGCTGCAGCCAGCTGTTGATCTCTCACAGTCTTGACCACATGTGAGCTGCATGGGCACAGCTCTCCTATCTCAGAAAGAGCCTTGACTCCGCTCCTCCACCTCCAACCAGGGACACGGTGCCCACCCAAATGCTCATTACCCCGTCCAGCCACACCTACTCTCAACCACTCAGACTGTGGTGTCTCCTTGCTCTGAGCTCAGAGGAGATCCATGTCCAAACAGCAGGCTAGAAGCTGCGCTGTGACCTCCTGCAGTTCCCTTCTTCTCCCTTTCTGCCACTCAGCAAACATTGGCTGAGCGCCTGGGGCAGGTCAGGCTCTACAGCAGGCATCGGGGATGTGAAGACGACTGAGGCTGCTGCCTCCAGATGGAGATCCTAATTTCCCCCCAACACAGAAGGAACCTCCACGATCCCATCTCCTTCCCATACTGGCCTCTTGTACCGGTCGGAACGTCGCCCTGCTCTTTCTAGAACACACTCTGCACTCTCCCTCTTACGTCTAGATCACTTTTCCTCTGCACCCGTCTCCTCCCTCCAGTCCACCTCTCCCTGTCTGGAACCTGCCTCGCTCCCCTGCCCTCCTCCCCAGTAACGGTCATTCTCGACCACGTGCTGTGTGCCCCTGTCCACATGGCCCTCTTCTTTTCAGGTTGAAGCCTGATCACTCCCGGGGTGCCCCGGGGAACTGTCCCAGCACATGCCTCAGACTCCTAGAACTGGCCATCTGGGCTTGAGTGCCAGCTGACTGCTTCCTAGCTAGATGTCTGGGAGCAAACCATGGGGCTTTTCATCTCCTTGTCTGTAGAAAGGGAACCTGGTCTGTAAGGTGTCTCCCGCACTTAAGTCCTCCGGAGACAGCCCTGAGGTGAGGCAGGTCTGATGGGTGTCCCTGCTGAAGACATGTGGTCCAACACCAACACCACTGCCTCTTCAAGCATCAGGCTGACAGACCACACTCCGCTCAACACAGCTTCACGGACGTGCACGCACTGGAGGTGAGACCTGCCCGGGACACCTGTCAGAATGCCCACCTGTGCTCAGGACCCGGGAGTCGGGGAAAGAGATGCTGCTACAGCGCTAGGAAAACACAGTCCCACCTACGCACCAGGTGAGCTCATCGGAGGTAGGGCCTGTTTTCAGTTTTTCCAAAGCTCAGTGAACCCTAAGGATGAATACAGGGCACCGTACCTGCGTAACTGTCCGTCTGAACACATTCAGCTATCGTCTCCGCCTAGAAATGAATATCAGAAGCCATTAGTTCTGAGTGCCTGGTGACGCAGTAAGGGAAATCTTGCTGGGCCCCCAGGGCTCCCCCATACATACCTTATTGTTGCCATTGCACACTCTGATAATGGACACATAGTGTCTAATTTTTCTGCAAGTAGAAAACAATGCATTATATTCCTCCTGGCCCTCAATTCTGGTGGAGAGCTAGCTAGTTTTTCTAAAAGCATCTCTCTTTCACAACACACACAAGGCTTGGAGGGAGCAATTCTATTGCTTGTGTTCAAGGCTGCCAATAAACAAACAAGAGTTCACATGCATTCCCTGGTGTCTCTGGAGAAGAGAGGTTGACTCTTCAGTGAAAATAACAAAATCCTTCCAAGTCATCACAACATACAATAAAAAAATACCCAGGTTTCAAAAATGTACTCCACGTTAGCCAACCAAAAGCCTTTAGTTCTGTCACATGTTTTCATGTTTACAAGCCTTTACTCTGATGCTCGTCTTCGAGTTTCAGCAGCGTCTGCTCACAGCACTCATGGAAACAGTCACAGGCCCCTCTGGGGCCGAATGTGCACGTCTAGAACTAGGCAGCTGAGGTTCTCTTGCGAGTTGCTGACTCTCCTCACTTATTTACTGTTCTTTCCATTTTTCAGCTTTTCCCCTTAATAATCCAATCCCTACACAGTTAGCCCCCACCCAATGAGGGAAGGACATAAAAAGGCAGACTCAGAACAGACAGCCCACACAGAGCCATTTCCCTGAGGCAGTCGCCAGCTGGAACCAGGCCTGCTGACCAAC